>NC_088409.1:25441932-25606932 GCF_034236695.1 Oncorhynchus nerka
ACAGCATTCATCTTTCAGAAACTCCCTCCCTCCCTCCACCCGTCCCGCGCAGCTAAAGGCATGCTTCACTTTCTCCCTCCTCCCTCTACCCTTCGCCAGTGTAAAATACCTCACCCCCGCAGACAGAGACAGATGGAGAGAGCAGCACCAGCCTTCCACTCATCTCCAATGATTTACGCTATCACAGCACACACACACACAAGCATGCACGCACAAAAACACACACTTTCCACTGGATGAGATGGCACATGCTTATACATGCATGCCCGCCTACACACACACACACACACACACACACACACACACACACACACACACACACACACACACACACACACACACACACACACACACACACACACACACACACACACACACACACACACACACACACACACACACACACACACACACACACACACACACACACACACCACTGACGTTTGATGAGATGACACACACAGCTGAGTGTGTGAAGACACCTGTCTCACCTGAATGTTATTAAATACTGATGCTCCGGGGCTTTTTTAGAGGACATGTGACGAGGTGCTTTGAAGCAGTGGCACCAGAGATAGACATCAGTTGTCCCTCTCTATGATAGTTAAGGGAGAACCAGGAAGGTGTCAGATCAGACATCAGTTGTCCCTCTCTATGACAGTTAAGGGGGAACCAGGAAGGTGTCAGACCAGACATCAGTTGTCCCTCTTTATGATAGTTAAGGGAGAACCAGGAAGGTGTCAGACCAGACATCAGTTGTCCCTCTCTATGATAGTTAAGGGAGAACCAGGAAGGTGTCAGACCAGACATCAGTTGTCCCTCTTTATGATAGTTAAGGGAGAACCAGGAAGGTGTCAGACCAGACATCAGTTGTCCCTCTCTATGACAGTTAAGGGAGAGTCAGGAAGGTGTCAGATCAGACATCAGTTGTCCCTCTCTATGACAGTTAAGGGAGAACCAGGAAGGTGTTAGACCAGACATCAGTTGTCCCTCTCTATGATAGTTAAGGGAGAACCAGGAAGGTGTCAGATCAGACATCAGTTGTCCCTCTCTATGATAGTTAAGGGAGAACCAGGAAGGTGTCAGACCAGACATCAGTTGTCCCTCTCTATGATAGTTAAGGGAGAACCATGTGTCAGATCAGACATCAGTTGTCCCTCTCTATGATAGTTAAGGGAGAATCAGGAAGGTGTCAGATCAGACATCAGTTGTCCCTCTCTATGATAGTTATGTGAGAACCAGGAAGGTGTCAGACAAGACATCAGTTGTCCCTCTCTATGATAGTTAAGGGAGAACCATGTGTCAGACCAGACATCAGTTGTCCCTCTCTATGATAGTTATGGGAGAACTAGGAAGGTGTCAGATCAGACATCAGTTGTCCCTCTCTATGATAGTTAAGGGAGAACCATGTGTCAGACCAGACATCAGTTGTCCCTCTCTATGATAGTTATGGGAGAACCAGGAAGGTGTCCGACCAGACATCAGTTGTCCCTCTCTATGACAGTTAAGGGAGAACCAGGAAGGTGTCAGATCAGACATCAGTTGTCCCTCTCTATGACAGTTAAAGGAGAACCAGGAAGGTGTCAGATCAGACATCAGTTGTCCCTCTCTATGATAGTTAAGGGAGAACCATGTGTCAGACCAGACATCAGTTGTCCCTCTCTATGATAGTTATGGGAGAACCAGGAAGGTGTCAGATCAGACATCAGTTGTCCCTCTCTATGATAGTTATGGGAGAACCAGGAAGGTGTCAGATCAGACATCAGTTGTCCCTCTCTATGACAGTTAAGGGGGAACCAGGAAGGTGTCAGACCAGACATCAGTTGTCCCTCTCTATGATAGTTATGGGAGAACCAGGAAGGTGTCAGATCAGACATCAGTTGTCCCTCTCTATGATAGTTAAGGGAGAACCATGTGTCAGACCAGACATCAGTTGTCCCTCTCTATGATAGTTATGGGAGAACTAGGAAGGTGTCAGATCAGACATCAGTTGTCCCTCTCTATGATAGTTAAGGGAGAACCATGTGTCAGACCAGACATCAGTTGTCCCTCTCTATGATAGTTATGGGAGAACCAGGAAGGTGTCAGACCAGACATCAGTTGTCCCTCTCTATGACAGTTAAGGGAGAACCAGGAAGGTGTCCGACCAGACATCAGTTGTCCCTCTCTATGACAGTTAAGGGAGAACCAGGAAGGTGTCAGATCAGACATCAGTTGTCCCTCTCTATGACAGTTAAAGGAGAACCAGGAAGGTGTCAGATCAGACATCAGTTGTCCCTCTCTATGATAGTTAAGGGAGAACCATGTGTCAGACCAGACATCAGTTGTCCCTCTCTATGATAGTTATGGGAGAACCAGGAAGGTGTCAGATCAGACATCAGTTGTCCCTCTCTATGATAGTTATGGGAGAACCAGGAAGGTGTCAGATCAGACATCAGTTGTCCCTCTCTATGACAGTTAAGGGGGAACCAGGAAGGTGTCAGACCAGACATCAGTTGTCCCTCTCTATGATAGTTATGGGAGAACCAGGAAGGTGTCAGATCAGACATCAGTTGTCCCTCTCTATGATAGTTAAGGGAGAACCATGTATCAGACCAGACATCAGTTGTCCCTCTCTATGATAGTTATGGGAGAACCAGGAAGGTGTCAGATCAGACATCAGTTGTCCCTCTCTATGACAGTTAAAGGAGAACCAGGAAGGTGTCAGATCAGACATCAGTTGTCCCTCTCTATGATAGTTATGGGAGAACCAGGAAGGTGTCAGATCAGACTTCAGTTGTCCCTCTCTATGATAGTTAAGGGAGAACCATGTGTCAGACCAGACATCAGTTGTCCCTCTCTATGACAGTTAAGGGAGAACCAGGAAGGTGTCAGATCAGACTTCAGTTGTCCCTCTCTATGATAGTTAAGGGAGAACCATGTGTCAGACCAGACATCAGTTGTCCCTCTCTATGATAGTTAAGGGAGAACCAGGAAGGTGTCAGATCAGGCATCAGTTGTCCCTCTCTATGATAGTTATGGGAGAACCAGGAAGGTGTCAGATCAGACATCAGTTGTCCCTCTCTATGATAGTTAAGGGAGAACCATGTGTCAGACCAGACATCAGTTGTCCCTCTCTATGATAGTTATGGGAGAACCAGGAAGGTGTCAGATCAGACATCAGTTGTCCCTCTCTATGATAGTTATGGGAGAACCAGGAAGGTGTCAGATCAGACATCAGTTGTCCCTCTCTATGACAGTTAAGGGGGAACCAGGAAGGTGTCAGACCAGACATCAGTTGTCCCTCTCTATGATAGTTATGGGAGAACCAGGAAGGTGTCAGATCAGACATCAGTTGTCCCTCTCTATGATAGTTAAGGGAGAACCATGTATCAGACCAGACATCAGTTGTCCCTCTCTATGATAGTTAAGGGAGAACCAGGAAGGTGTCAGATCAGACATCAGTTGTCCCTCTCTATGACAGTTAAAGGAGAACCAGGAAGGTGTCAGATCAGACATCAGTTGTCCCTCTCTATGATAGTTATGGGAGAACCAGGAAGGTGTCAGATCAGACTTCAGTTGTCCCTCTCTATGATAGTTAAGGGAGAACCATGTGTCAGACCAGACATCAGTTGTCCCTCTCTATGACAGTTAAGGGAGAACCAGGAAGGTGTCAGATCAGACTTCAGTTGTCCCTCTCTATGATAGTTAAGGGAGAACCATGTGTCAGACCAGACATCAGTTGTCCCTCTCTATGATAGTTAAGGGAGAACCAGGAAGGTGTCAGATCAGGCATCAGTTGTCCCTCTCTATGATAGTTATGGGAGAACCAGGAAGGTGTCAGATCAGACATCAGTTGTCCCTCTCTATGATAGTTAAGGGAGAACCATGTGCCAAACCAAACATCTGTGTGTGTGACTGTGTGTGTGCATGTGGGAACACGGACGTGCATGCACTATAAGACCCAGTGGTCTGTTAGTAAGGTCACAGTACACTATGTTCTCTTCTCAACACCTTGTCTCCCCAGTCCCTACTAGTACACACAGTATAGAGGAGAGATGGATGGGGACAGGGAGAGGCAGGGGATGGAGGGCGAGGCACGGGATGGGGGGATGGAAGTTTAGAGGGAGAGGAGGGGGAAGGAGGGAGAGGTTGGGGATGGGGATGGAAGTTTAGAGAGAGAGGAGGGGGTGGAGGAATGGACATTTAGAGGGAGAGGTAGGGGATGGAGAGAGAGGCAGTTTAGTTTAGAGGGAGGGGGGATGGAGGGATGTAGAGGATAGCAGGATAGGAGGGGTGGGTCTGCGATGGAGAAGAGGGGAAATCATTTATACTCTAGCCCAGGTTAAGGTGACCTGTTTGTCTCTGTCAGAGCTGTGTTGCTCCTCTGATGTCTCCATAATAGGGCTGTACCAGGTACACACAGCCAGATAGCAGCTGCTCACACCACAACAGCACAATGCCACCACACCTGATGTCCTTATGCATTACCAACCTTGTATAGCATCTCACTGTGTGGCTGGGCCTATCTGTTATTCTCTAGAAAGGAGGAAAGTACATACACATAAATACATATTTACTCCTCTGCTTTCGTCTCGTCTCGTCTCGTCTCGTCTCGCCTCCTCTCCTCTCCTCTCCTCTCCTCTCCTCTCCTCTCCTCTCCTCTCCTCTCCTCTCCTCTCCTCTCCTCTCCTCTCCTCTCCCTGTTTCTCCTCTGCTCTCCTCTACGCTCCTTTCCTCTCCTCTCTCCTCTGCTCTCATTTCCTCTCCTCTATTCTCCTCTGATGTCCTCTCTGGCCCATTCTCACTCCTCTTTCTCGCCTGTCTCTACCACCTCTGTTTCTCCTCTCCTCTCCTCTCCTCTCCTCTCCTCTCCTCTCCTCTCCTCTCCTCTCTGGCCCATTTTCACTTCTCTTTCTCACCTCTCTCTACCACCTCCTGTTTCTCATCTACCCTCTCTCTTCCAAGTAGGGGAGGACAGTATTGTCGTTTGCTCCTCTCCTCCTTTCCTCTCTCTCCTTTATTTCCACAATCTTGCAAATGACCTCTCTGTGGTTGGATTTCATCACTTTCATTTGCAAATAAAAGAAAGGGAGATGGTGAAGGTGTAAATGAATGCAAACGAGAGAGAGAGAGAGTCAGGAGAGTGAAAGAGTGAGAGAGCTGAGAGGTAGAGACATGGAAGGTGGGGAGAGAGAGAGAGAGAGAGAGAGTCAGGAGAGTGAAAGAGCTGAGAGGTAGAGACATGGAAGGTGGGGAGAGAGAGAGAGAGCGAGAGAGAGAAGACTGGCCTGGAGCTATATGGGACGTTGTAATAGACGCTCTCTGAGCTGGAGAAGGATGAAAAGAATGTGATCTGTTTTACAGAATCAAGACTGTGTAGTCATTACCATTCTCCCTGCTAGGGTCTTTTTAAACTATTCATCACAGGGTTTACTTACATCTCCTCAAAATAGAACCGGAGATATTCAGATAGACCTTATTTGCACGGGCAGAACTACAGAATGTATTGTTGAAATATACCATCCAAAATAGAACAATGAGATACTCAGTTATGCTTTACTGTCACAAGGGGACACAATATACAGTCCTCTGTTTGTGATCTGGACACACATTGGTTGTTTCCCAAATGGATCCTTAATCCATATATATTATATACATACATATGTTACATACATACATACATACATACATACATACATACATACATACATACATACATACATACATACATACATACATACATACATACATACATACATACATACATACATACATTTTGCTGCCTTAAAATTAAATCTAAATAGGGATTACATTTGATGTTTAACCTACAG
Organism: Oncorhynchus nerka; assembly: GCF_034236695.1. NCBI lineage: Eukaryota > Metazoa > Chordata > Actinopteri > Salmoniformes > Salmonidae > Oncorhynchus > Oncorhynchus nerka. Next base: position 25,447,743 of record NC_088409.1, read on the forward strand.
ATCTGCACAACCTCCACATTTTCAAAGTGAAATAAAGTTATAGAAAATGTTCCAAATGAAGAAAAAAAAAGAAAGAAAAGAACTGGATTAGACTCCACCCCCTGAGTTAATACTTGGTGGAGGCACCTTTGGCAGCAATTACAGCTGTTACAGCTGAGAATCATTTGGAATAAGATTCTGCCAACTTTGCACAGCTCTTAATTAAGGCAACATATATCCATTGTTTTTGTCAAACTTTCTCAAGCTAATTATTTGGGTGGGAATCATTGATGGAGAGCAATATTCAAACCTTGTCTCTGGTTTCATCAAGACAGACTAGACCACTCAGGAACATGCAATACCTCTTGGAAAGAAATTCTGGTTTGTCTTTGGCATTAGAATGTGTGTAATTGTCTTGCTGAAAAATAAAACTATATCCCAGGTTTAGGTTCTCAGAAGACTGAGGCGGGTCTGCAATCCCTGCCGATGACAAGCATACACCTAACATGATCCTGTTACCACAATATTTGAAAATAGAGGGTTTCACTCTGTATTACATGAATATTGGATTTGACCCAAACCTGTAGTTTGTAATTTAGGCCAAAAAGTGTATTTATTTGCTGTGCTGTCTTGTAGTATTACTGAACAGCCTTTTAACAAAGGCTTTCTTGTCATATAGGCCAGTAATATGGAGTGAACGCAATGTTGTTGATCCCTTTGTATTTTCAAGTATTGTGGAAAACCCACCTCAGTCTTCTAAATGCCAAAAAAAACCACACCCAAAAACATTTTAATGCCAAAAACACCCACACCAAAAAACATTTTAATGCCAAAAACCCCCACACCAAAAAACATTTTAATGCCAAAAAAAAACACACCAAAAAAACATTTTAATGCCAAAAAACCCCACACCAAAAAACATTTTAATGCCACAAAACCCCACACCAAAAAACATTTTAATGCCAAAAAAACCCACACCAAAAAAACATTTTAATGCCAAAAAACCCACACCAAAAAACATTTTAATGCCAAAAAAAAACCACACCAGAATGGCTTTCCGAGATGTGTTGGGTATTTGAGTGGTCTAGTCTCAGTCATGACTTAAATTTGCTTAAAAATTCCTAGGTTTAAATATTGCTGTCCATCAATGATCCCCAAAACAAATGTACTGAGCCTGAGAAACTTAATGGATAGATGTTGTCCTAAGAGTTGGTAGAATCTTATTGAAAATGATTCACAGCTGTAATGGATGCTTCCAGCAAGTATTAACTCAGTGTAGACTTATCCAATTATGATATTTAAATTGAGAAAATATTGATTAATAAAAAATAAAAATGTGTATAACTTTCTTTTACTTTAAAATGTGGAGTAGATTGTTTAGAAATGTTGGGAACACATACAGTACACAGACATACACACATACACACATACAGTACACACACACACATACAGTACACACACATACACACATACAGTAGACTACAACCCTAAATCTGTAAACAAGTGCACCCTCATAGACGTTATCCTGACCAACTGGCCCTCCAAATACACCTCCGCTGTCTTCAACCAGGATCTCAGCGATCACTGCCTCATTGCCTGTATCCGCTACGGATCCGCTAGTCAAACGACCACCCCTCATCACTGTCAAAGGCAATTTGCATCACTGTCAAACGAAATTTGCATCCTGTAGCTCTAACTCCAAAATGTTCTGGGACACTGTAAAGTCCATGGAGAACAAGAGCACCTCCTCCCAGCTGCCCACTGCACTGAGGCTAGGTAACACGGTCACCACTGATAAATCCATGATACTCGCCCAAGCCTCCCCAGCTTCTCCTTTACCCAAATCTAGATAGCAGATGTTCTGAAAGAGCTGCAAAACCTGGACCCGTACAAATCAGCTGGTCTTGACAATCTGGACCCTCTATTTCTGAAACTATCTGCCGCCATTGTCGCAACCCCTATTACCAGCCTGTTCAACCTCTCTTTCATATCGTCTGAGATCCCCAAGGATTGGAAAGCTGCCGCAGTCATCCCCCTCTTCAAAGGGGGAGACACCCTGGACCCAAACAGTTACAGACCTATATCCATCCTGCCATGCCTATCTAAGGTCTTCGAAAGCCTAGTCAACAAACAGATCACTGACCATCTCGAATCCCACTGTACCTTCTCCGCTGTGCAATCTGGTTTCCGAGCCGGTCACGGGTGCACCTCAGCCACGCTCAAGGTACTAAACGATATCATAACCGCCATCGATAAAAGACAGTACTGTGCAGCCGTCTTCATCGACCTGGCCAAGGCTTTTGACTCTGTCAATCACCATATTCTTATCGGCAGACTCAGTAGGCCCGGTTTTTCTAATGACTGCCTTGCCTGGTTCACCAACTACTTTGCAGACAGATTTCAGTGTGTCAAATCGGAGGGCATGTTGTCCGGTCCTCTGGCAGTCTCTATGGGGGTGCCACAGGGTTCAAATCTCAGGCCGACTCTTTTCTCTGTATATATGATAGAGGAATTCTAAATTCCTTTATGTTTTAATTGCCAAAACCAATTTCGCACTCGTTTCTATTCATTAATGAGGTGTAAGTTCATTAATTATGCATGAAGTAGATCGAGACCAGTCTTAAAAGCCAGGTAAAGAGAGTTTAATTCCAGAGAGTACTGACCCAAAATACAAAGAACATTACATTTGAAAGAAAGAGAACATAAAATGACGTCATCAGTTTCACACCCTCTCTCCGATTCTCACAAGAGCCCTTTGTTCATTAGGTCTGGAACATCTCCCAGACATTTCTTAACTGTCTGAAAAGCCATAGCATTGACCCCCTTTTTAACTCCCCAAGAGGCCCAGACAATTAATTCGTTCTGCTTACATTTTCAGTAACAGCTCAACCAAAAACTCATACTTTTCATATCATAACATAATAGTATTAGAATAAATGGTTCTAATCAATAATTATACATAATTAATCATTTCAACTATAATTTCCTCTAACAATATATCAATGATGTTGCTCTTGCTGAGGGGGATTCGCTGATCCACCTCTACGCAGACGACACCATTCTGTATACTTCTGGCCCTTCCTTGGACACTGTGCTATCTAACCTCCAAACGAGCTTCAATGCCATACAACACTCATTCCGTGGCCTCCAACTGCTCTTAAACACTAGTAAAAACAAATGCATGCTTTTCAACCGTTCGCTGTCTGCACCCGCACGCCCGACTAGCATCACCACCCTGGATGGCTCCGACCTAGAATATGTGGACATCTATAAGTACCTAGGTGTCTGGCTAGACTGTAAACTCTCCTTCCAGACTCATATCAAACATCTTCAATCTAAAATCAAATCTAGAGTTGGCTTTCTATTCCGCAACAAAGCATCCTTCACGCCGCCAAACTTACCCTAGTAAAACTGACTATCCTACCGATCCTCGACTTCGGCGATGTTATCTACAAAATAGCTTCCAATACTCTACTCAGCAAACTGGATGCAGTTTATCACAGTGCCATCCGTTTTGTTACTAAAGCACCTTATACCACCCACCACTGCGACCTGTATGCTCTAGTCGGCTGGTCCTCGCTACATATTCGTCGCCAGACCCACTGGCTCCAGGTCATCTACAAGTCCATGCTAGGTAAAGCTCCACCTTATCTCAGTTCACTGATCACGATGGCAACATCCATCTGTAGCACGCGCTCCAGCAGGTGTATCTCACTGATCATCCCTAAAGCCAACACCTCATTTGGCCGCCTTTCCTTCCAGTTCTCTGCTGCCTGTAACTGGAACGAATTGCAAAAATCGCTGAAGTTGGAGACTTTTATCTCCCTCACCAACTTTAAACATCTGCTATCTGAGCAGCTAACCGATCGCTGCAGCTGTACATAGTCCATCGGTAAATAGCCCACCCAATTTACCTACCTCATCCCAATACTGTTTTTATTTATTTACTTTTCTGCTCTTTTGCACACCAGTATCTCTACCTGCACATGACCATCTGATCATTTATCACTCCAGTGTTAATCTGCTAAATTTTAATTATTCGCCTACCTCCTCATGCCTTTTGCACACAATGTATATACTCTTTTTTTTTTTTTATTCTACTGTGTTATTGACTTGTTTATTGTTTACTCCATGTGTAACTCTGTGTTGTTGTCTGTTCACACTGATATGCTTTATCTTGGCCAGGTCGCCGTTGTAAATGAGAACTTGTTCTCAAATAGCCTACCTGGTTAAATAAAGGTGAAAAAATAAATAAAAATACAGTACACACACATGCAGTACACACACATACAGTACACACACATACAGGACACACACATACACTGACCTCAATGTCCATCTTAGAATAACCTTGCTGTGCTGCGGACCTCAGCGTCCATCTTATAATAACTTTGCTGCGCAACAGACTTCAATGTTCATATTAAAATAACTTCTCAGTGTACTCCCTTTATACCACGTGTTGTATATATTCTTCTAACAACATCATGTGTCTTCCCTCTACCACGTGTTGTATATATTCTTCTAACAACATCATGTGTCTTCCCTCTACCACGTGTTGTATATATTCTTCTAACAACATCATGTGTCTTCCCTCTACCACGTGTTGTATATATTCTTCTAACAACATCATGTGTCTTCCTTCCCTCTACCACGTGTTGTATATATTCTTCTAACAACATCATGCGTCTTCCCTCTACCACGTGTTGTATATATTCTTCTAACAACATCATCGTCTTCCCTCTACCACGTGTTGTATATATTCTTCTAACAACATCATGTGTCTTCCCTCTACCACGTGTTGTATATATTCTTCTAACAACATCATGCGTCTTCCCTCTACCACGTGTTGTATATATTCTTCTAACAACATCATGTGTCTTCCTTCCCTCTACCACGTGTTGTATATATTCTTCTAACAACATCATGCGTCTTCCCTCTACCACGTGTTGTATATATTCTTCTAACAACATCATGTGTCTTCCCTCTACCACGTGTTGTATATATTCTTCTAACAACATCATGCGTCTTCCCTCTACCACGTGTTGTATATATTCTTCTAACAACATCATGTGTCTTCCTTCCCTCTACCACGTGTTGTATATATTCTTCTAACAACATCATGCGTCTTCCCTCTACCACGTGTTGTATATATTCTTCTAACAACATCATGCGTCTTCCCTCTACCACGTGTTGTATATATTCTTCTAACAACATCATGTGTCTTCCCTCTACCACGTGTTGTATATATTCTTCTAACAACATCATGCGTCTTCCCTCTACCACGTGTTGTATATATTCTTCTAACAACATCATGTGTCTTCCCTCTACCACGTGTTGTATATATTCTTCTAACAACATCATGCGTCTTCCCTCTACCACGTGTTGTATATATTCTTCTAACAACATCATGCGTCTTCCTTCCCTCTACCACGTGTTGTATATATTCTTCTAACAACATCATGTGTCTTCCTTCCCTCTACCACGTGTTGTATATATTCTTCTAACAACATCATGCGTCTTCCCTCTACCACGTGTTGTATATATTCTTCTAACAACATCATGTGTCTTCCCTCTACCACGTGTTGTATATATTCTTCTAACAACATCATGCGTCTTCCCTCTACCACGTGTTGTATATATTCTTCTAACAACATCATGTGTCTTCCTTCCCTCTACCACGTGTTGTATATATTCTTCTAACAACATCATGCGTCTTCCCTCTACCACGTGTTGTATATATTCTTCTAACAACATCATCGTCTTCCCTCTACCACGTGTTGTATATATTCTTCTAACAACATCATGTGTCTTCCCTCTACCACGTGTTGTATATATTCTTCTAACAACATCATGCGTCTTCCCTCTACCACGTGTTGTATATATTCTTCTAACAACATCATGTGTCTTCCCTCTACCACGTGTTGTATATATTCTTCTAACAACATCATGCGTCTTCCCTCTACCACGTGTTGTATATATTCTTCTAACAACATCATGCGTCTTCCTTCCCTCTACCACGTGTTGTATATATTCTTCTAACAACATCATGTGTCTTCCTTCCCTCTACCACGTGTTGTATATATTCTTCTAACAACATCATGTGTCTTCCCTCTACCACGTGTTGTATATATTCTTCTAACAACATCATGTGTCTTCCTTCCCTCTACCACGTGTTGTATATATTCTTCTAACAACATCATGTGTCTTCCTTCCCTCTACCACGTGTTGTATATATTCTTCTAACAACATCATGTGTCTTCCCTCTACCACGTGTTGTATATATTCTTCTAACAACATCATGCGTCTTCCTTCCCTCTACCACGTGTTGTATATATTCTTCTAACAACATCATGTGTCTTCCTTCCCTCTACCACGTGTTGTATATATTCTTCTAACAACATCATGTGTCTTCCTCTACCACGTGTTGTATATATTCTTCTAACAACATCATGTGTCTTCCTTCCCTCTACCACGTGTTGTATATATTCTTCTAACAACATCATGTGTCTTCCTTCCCTCTACCACGTGTTGTATATATTCTTCTAACAACATCATGTGTCTTCCCTCTACCACGTGTTGTATATATTCTTCTAACAACATCATGCGTCTTCCCTCTACCACGTGTTGTATATATTCTTCTAACAACATCATGTGTCTTCCCTCTACCACGTGTTGTATATATTCTTCTAACAACATCATGTGTCTTCCTTCCCTCTACCACGTGTTGTATATATCCTTCTAACAACATCATGCGTCTTCCCTCTACCACGTGTTGTATATATTCTTCTAACAACATCACGTGTCTTCCTTCCCTCTACCACGTGTTGTATATATTCTTCTAACAACATCATGCGTCTTCCCTCTACCACGTGTTGTATATATTCTTCTAACAACATCATGTGTCTTCCTTCCCTCTACCACGTGTTGTATATATTCTTCTAACAACATCATGTGTCTTCCTTCCCTCTACCACGTGTTGTATATATTCTTCTAACAACATCATGTGTCTTCCTTCCCTCTACCACGTGTTGTATATATTCTTCTAACAACATCATGCGTCTTCACTCTACCACGTGTTGTATATATTCTTCTAACAACATCATGTGTCTTCCTTCCCTCTACCACGTGTTGTATATATTCTTCTAACAACATCATGTGTCTTCCTTCCCTCTACCACGTGTTGTATATATTCTTCTAACAACATCATGTGTCTTCCTTCCCTCTACCACGTGTTGTATATATTCTTCTAACAACATCATGTGTCTTCCTTCCCTCTACCACGTGTTGTATATATTCTTCTAACAACATCATGCGTCTTCCCTCTACCACGTGTTGTATATATTCTTCTAACAACATCATGTGTCTTCCTTCCCTCTACCACGTGTTGTATATATTCTTCTAACAACATCATGTGTCTTCCCTCTACCACGTGTTGTATATATTCTTCTAACAACATCATGCGTCTTCCCTCTACCACGTGTTGTATATATTCTTCTAACAACATCATGCGTCTTCCCTCTACCACGTGTTGTATATATTCTTCTAACAACATCATGTGTCTTCCCTCTACCACGTGTTGTATATATTCTTCTAACAACATCATGCGTCTTCCCTCTACCACGTGTTGTATATATTCTTCTAACAACATCATGTGTCTTCCTTCCCTCTACCACGTGTTGTATATATTCTTCTAACAACATCATGTGTCTTCCTTCCCTCTACCACGTGTTGTATATATTCTTCTAACAACATCATGTGTATTCCCTCTACCACGTGTTGTATATATTCTTCTAACAACATCATGTGTCTTCCTTCCCTCTACCACGTGTTGTATATATTCTTCTAACAACATCATGTGTCTTCCTTCCCTCTACCACGTGTTGTATATATTCTTCTAACAACATCATGTGTCTTCCCTCTACCACGTGTTGTATATATTCTTCTAACAACATCATGTGTCTTCCCTCTACCACGTGTTGTATATATTCTTCTAACAACATCATGCGTCTTCCCTCTACCACGTGTTGTATATATTCTTCTAACAACATCATGTGTCTTCCTTCCCTCTACCACGTGTTGTATATATTCTTCTAACAACATCATGTGTCTTCCTTCCCTCTACCACGTGTTGTATATATTCTTCTAACAACATCATGTGTCTTCCCTCTACCACGTGTTGTATATATTCTTCTAACAACATCATGCGTCTTCCCTCTACCACGTGTTGTATATATTCTTCTAACAACATCATGTGTCTTCCCTCTACCACGTGTTGTATATATTCTTCTAACAACATCATGTGTCTTCCTTCCCTCTACCACGTGTTGTATATATCCTTCTAACAACATCATGCGTCTTCCCTCTACCACGTGTTGTATATATTCTTCTAACAACATCACGTGTCTTCCTTCCCTCTACCACGTGTTGTATATATTCTTCTAACAACATCATGCGTCTTCCCTCTACCAAGTGTTGTATATATTCTTCTAACAACATCATGTGTCTTCCTTCCCTCTACCACGTGTTGTATATATTCTTCTAACAACATCATGTGTCTTCCTTCCCTCTACCACGTGTTGTATATATTCTTCTAACAACATCATGTGTCTTCCTTCCCTCTACCACGTGTTGTATATATTCTTCTAACAACATCATGCGTCTTCCCTCTACCACGTGTTGTATATATTCTTCTAACAACATCATGCGTCTTCCCTCTACCACGTGTTGTATATATTCTTCTAACAACATCATGCGTCTTCCTTCCCTCTACCACGTGTTGTATATATTCTTCTAACAACATCATGTGTCTTCCTTCCCTCTACCACGTGTTGTATATATTCTTCTAACAACATCATGTGTCTTCCCTCTACCACGTGTTGTATATATTCTTCTAACAACATCATGTGTCTTCCTTCCCTCTACCACGTGTTGTATATATTCTTCTAACAACATCATGTGTCTTCCTTCCCTCTACCACGTGTTGTATATATTCTTCTAACAACATAATGTGTCTTCCCTCTACCACGTGTTGTATATATTCTTCTAACAACATCATGCGTCTTCCCTCTACCACGTGTTGTATATATTCTTCTAACAACATCATGCGTCTTCCTTCCCTCTACCACGTGTTGTATATATTCTTCTAACAACATCATGCGTCTTCCCTCTACCACGTGTTGTATATATTCTTCTAACAACATCATGTGTCTTCCCTCTACCACGTGTTGTATATATTCTTCTAACAACATCATGTGTCTTCCTTCCCTCTACCACGTGTTGTATATATTCTTCTAACAACATCATGTGTCTTCCTTCCCTCTACCACGTGTTGTATATATTCTTCTAACAACATCATGTGTCTTCCTTCCCTCTACCACGTGTTGTATATATCCTTCTAACAACATCATGTGTCTTCCCTCTACCACGTGTTGTATATATTCTTCTAACAACATCATGTGTCTTCCTTCCCTCTACCACGTGTTGTATATATTCTTCTAACAACATCATGTGTCTTCCTTCCCTCTAACCACGTGTTGTATATATTCTTCTAACAACATCATGTGTCTTCCCTCTACCACGTGTTGTATATATTCTTCTAACAACATCATGTGTCTTCCCTCTACCACGTGTTGTATATATTCTTCTAACAACATCATGTGTCTTCCCTCTACCACGTGTTGTATATATTCTTCTAACAACATCATGTGATTTCCCTCTACCACGTGTTGTATATATTCTTCTAACAACATCATGTGTCTTCCTTCTACCACGTGTTGTATATATTCTTCTAACAACATCATGTGTCTTCCCAGTACCACGTGTTGTATATATTCTTCTAACAACATCATGTGTCTTCCCTCTACCACGTGTTGTATATATTCTTCTAACAACATCATGTGTCTTCCTTCCCTCTACCACGTGTTGTATATATTCTTCTAACAACATCATGTGTCTTCCTTCCCTCTACCACGTGTTGTATATATTCTTCTAACAACATCATGTGTCTTCCTTCCCTCTACCACGTGTTGTATATATTCTTCTAACAACATCATGTGTCTTCCTTCCCTCTACCACGTGTTGTATATATTCTTCTAACAACATCATGTGTCTTCCCTCTACCACGTGTTGTATATATTCTTCTAACAACATCATGCGTCTTCCCTCTACCACGTGTTGTATATATTCTTCTAACAACATCATGCGTCTTCCTTGCCTCTACCACGTGTTGTATATATTCTTCTAACAACATCATGCGTCTTCCCTCTACCACGTGTTGTATATATTCTTCTAACAACATCATGTGTCTTCCCTCTACCACGTGTTGTATATATTCTTCTAACAACATCATGTGTCTTCCCTCTACCACGTGTTGTATATATTCTTCTAACAACATCATGTGTCTTCCCTCTACCACGTGTTGTATATATTCTTCTAACAACATCATGTGTCTTCCTTCCCTCTACCACGTGTTGTATATATTCTTCTAACAACATCATGTGTCTTCCTTCCCTCTACCACGTGTTGTATATATTCTTCTAACAACATCATGTGTCTTCCTTCCCTCTACCACGTGTTGTATATATTCTTCTAACAACATCATGTGTCTTCCCTCTACCACGTGTTGTATATATTCTTCTAACAACATCATGTGTCTTCCTTCCCTCTACCACGTGTTGTATATATTCTTCTAACAACATCATGTGTCTTCCCTCTACCACGTGTTGTATATATTCTTCTAACAACATCATGTGTCTTCCCTCTACCACGTGTTGTATATATTCTTCTAACAACATCATGTGTCTTCCCTCTACCACGTGTTGTATATATTCTTCTAACAACATCATGTGTCTTCCCTCTACCACGTGTTGTATATATTCTTCTAACAACATCATGTGATTTCCCTCTACCACGTGTTGTATATATTCTTCTAACAACATCATGTGTCTTCCTTCTACCACGTGTTGTATATATTCTTCTAACAACATCATGTGTCTTCCCACTACCACGTGTTGTATATATTCTTCTAACAACATCATGTGTCTTCCCTCTACCACGTGTTGTATATATTCTTCTAACAACATCATGTGTCTTCCTTCCCTCTACCACGTGTTGTATATATTCTTCTAACAACATCATGTGTCTTCCTTCCCTCAACCACTTGTTGAATATATTCTTCTAACAACATCATGTGTCTTCCCTCTACCACGTGTTGTATATATTCTTCTAACAACATCATGTGTCTACGTTCCCTCTACCACGTGTTGTATATATTCTTCTAACAGCATCATGTGTCTTCCCACTACCACGTGTTGTATATATTCTTCTAACAACATCATGTGTCTTCCCTCTACCACGTGTTGTATATATTCTTCTAACAACATCATGCGTCTTCCCTCTACCACGTGTTGTATATATTCTTCTAACAACATCACGTGTCTTCCCTCTACCACGTGTTGTATATATTCTTCTAACAACATCATGTGTCTTCCTTCCCTCTACCACGTGTTGTATATATTCTTCTAACAACATCATGTGTCTTCCTTCCCTCTACCACGTGTTGTATATATTCTTCTAAAAACATCATGTGTCTTCCTTCCCTCTACCACGTGTTGTATATATTCTTCTCACAACATCATGTGTCTTCCTTCCCTCTACCACGTGTTGTATATATTCTTCTAACAACATCATGTGTCTTCCCTCTACCACGTGTTGTATATATTCTTCTAACAACATCATGCGTCTTCCCTCTACCACGTGTTGTATATATTCTTCTAACAACATCATGCGTCTTCCTTCCCTCTACCACGTGTTGTATATATTCTTCTAACAACATCATGTGTCTTCCTTCCCTCTACCACGTGTTGTATATATTCTTCTAACAACATCATGTGTCTTCCCTCTACCACGTGTTGTATATATTCTTCTAACAACATCATGCGTCTTCCCTCTACCACATGTTGTATATATTCTTCTAACAACATCATGTGTCTTCCTTCCCTCTACCACGTGTTGTATATATTCTTCTAACAACATCATGTGTCTTCCCTCTACCACGTGTTGTATATATTCTTCTAACAACATCATGTGTCTTCCTTCCCTCTACCACGTGTTGTATATATTCTTCTAACAACATCATGTGTCTTCCTTCCCTCTACCACGTGTTGTATATATTCTTCTAACAACATCATGTGTCTTCCTTCCCTCTACCACGTGTTGTATATATTCTTCTAACAACATCATGTGTCTTCCCTCTACCACGTGTTGTATATATTCTTCTAACAACATCATGTGTCTTCCCTCTACCACGTGTTGTATATATTCTTCTAACAACATCATGTCTTCCTTCCCTCTACCACGTGTTGTATATATTCTTCTAACAACATCATGTGTCTTCCTTCCCTCTACCACGTGTTGTATATATTCTTCTAACAACATCATGTGTCTTCCCTCTACCACGTGTTGTATATATTCTTCTAACAACATCATGCGTCTTCCCTCTACCACGTGTTGTATATATTATTCTAACAACATCATGTGTCTTCCTTCCCTCTACCACGTGTTGTATATATTCTTCTAACAACATCATGTGTCTTCCCTCTACCACGTGTTGTATATATTCTTCTAACAACATCATGCGTCTTCCCTCTACCACGTGTTGTATATATTCTTCTAACAACATCATGCGTCTTCCCTCTACCACGTGTTGTATATATTCTTCTAACAACATCATGTGTCTTCCCTCCCTCTACCACGTGTTGTATATATTCTTCTAACAACATCATGCGTCTTCCCTCTACCACGTGTTGTATAGATTCTTCTAACAACATCATGCGTCTTCCCTCTACCACGTGTTGTATATATTCTTCTAACAACATCACGTGTCTTCCCTCTACCACGTGTTGTATATATTCTTCTAACAACATCATGTGTCTTCCCTCTACCACGTGTTGTATATATTCTTCTAACAACATCACGTGTCTTCCTTCCCTCTACCACGTGTTGTATATATTCTTCTAACAACATCATGTGTCTTCCTTCCCTCTACCACGTGTTGTATATATTCTTCTAACAACATCATGTGTCTTCCCTCTACCACGTGTTGTATATATTCTTCCAACAACATCATGTGTCTTCCCTCTACCACGTGTTGTATATATTCTTCTAACAACATCATGTGTCTTCCCTCTACCACGTGTTGTATATATTCTTCTAACAACATCATGTGTCTTCCTTCCCTCTACCACGTGTTGTATATATTCTTCTAACAACATCATGTGTCTTCCCTCTACCACGTGTTGTATATATTCTTCTAACAACATCATGTGTCTTCCCACTACCACGTGTTGTATATATTCTTCTAACAACATCATGTGTCTTCCTCTACCACGTGTTGTATATATTCTTCTAACAACATCATGTGTCTTCCCTCTACCACGTGTTGTATATATTCTTCTAACAACATCACGTGTCTTCCTTCCCTATACCACGTGTTGTATATATTCTTCTAACAACATCATGTGTCTTCCTTCCCTCTACCACGTGTTGTATATATTCTTCTAACAACATCATGTGTCTTCCCTCTACCACATGTTGTATATATTCTTCTAACAACATCATGTGTCTTCCTTCCCTCTACCACATGTTGTATATATTCTTCTAACAACATCATGTGTCTTCCCTCTACCACATGTTGTATATATTCTTCTAACAACATCATGTGTCTTCCCTCTACCACGTGTTGTATATATTCTTCTAACAACATCACGTGTCTTCCCTCTACCACGTGTTGTATATATTCTTCTAACAACATCATGTGTCTTCCCTCTACCACGTGTTGTATATATTCTTCTAACAACATCACGTGTCTTCCTTCCCTCTACCACGTGTTGTATATATTCTTCTAACAACATCATGTGTCTTCCTTCCCTCTACCACGTGTTGTATATATTCTTCTAACAACATCATGTGTCTTCCCTCTACCACGTGTTGTATATATTCTTCCAACAACATCATGTGTCTTCCCTCTACCACGTGTTGTATATATTCTTCTAACAACATCATGTGTCTTCCCTCTACCACGTGTTGTATATATTCTTCTAACAACATCATGTGTCTTCCTTCCTCTACCACGTGTTGTATATATTCTTCTAACAACATCATGTGTCTTCCCTCTACCACGTGTTGTATATATTCTTCTAACAACATCATGTGTCTTCCCACTACCACGTGTTGTATATATTCTTCTAACAACATCATGTGTCTTCCCTCTACCACGTGTTGTATATATTCTTCTAACAACATCATGTGTCTTCCCTCTACCACGTGTTGTATATATTCTTCTAACAACATCACGTGTCTTCCTTCCCTATACCACGTGTTGTATATATTCTTCTAACAACATCATGTGTCTTCCTTCCCTCTACCACGTGTTGTATATATTCTTCTAACAACATCATGTGTCTTCCCTCTACCACATGTTGTATATATTCTTCTAACAACATCATGTGTCTTCCTTCCCTCTACCACATGTTGTATATATTCTTCTAACAACATCATGTGTCTTCCCTCTACCACGTGTTGTATATATTCTTCTAACAACATCATGTGTCTTCCCTCTACCACGTGTTGTATATATTCTTCTAACAACATCACGTGTCTTCCTTCCCTATACCACGTGTTGTATATATTCTTCTAACAACATCACGTGTCTTCCCACTACCACGTGTTGTATATATTCTTCTAATAACATCCGTCTTCCCTCTACCACGTGTTGTATATATTCTTCTAACAACATCATGTGTCTTCCTCTACCACGTGTTGTATATATTCTTCTAACAACATCATGTGTCTTCCCACTACCACGTGTTGTATATATTCTTCTAACAACATCATGTGTCTTCCTTCCCTCTACCACGTGTTGTATATATTCTTCTCACAACATCATGTGTCTTCCCTCTACCACGTGTTGTATATATTCTTCTAACAACATCATGCGTCTTCCCTCTACCACGTGTTGTATATATTCTTCTAACAACATCATGTGTCTTCCCTCTACCACATGTTGTATATATTCTTCTAACAACATCATGTGTCTTCCCTCTACCACGTGTTGTATATATTCTTCTAACAACATCATGTGTCTTCCTCTACCACGTGTTGTATATATTCTTCTAACAACATCATGTGTCTTCCCTCTACCACGTGTTGTATATATTCTTCTAACAACATCATGTCTTCCCTCTACCACGTGTTGTATATATTCTTCTAACAACATCATGTGTCTTCCCTCTACCACGTGTTGTATATATTCTTCTAACAACATCATGTGTCTTCCCTCTACCACGTGTTGTATATATTCTTCTAACAACATCATGTGTCTTCCCTCTACCACGTGTTGTATATATTCTTCTAACAACATCATGTGTCTTCCCACTACCACGTGTTGTATATATTCTTCTAACAACATCATGTGTCTTCCCTCTACCACGTGTTGTATATATTCTTCTAACAACATCATGTGTCTTCCTTCCCTCTACCACGTGTTGTATATATTCTTCTAACAACATCATGTGTCTTCCTTCCCTCTACCACTTGTTGTATATATTCTTCTAACAACATCATGTGTCTTCCCTCTACCACGTGTTGTATATATTCTCCTAACAACATCATGTGTCTTCCTTCCCTCTACCACGTGTTGTATATATTCTTCTAACAGCATCATGTGTCTTCCCACTACCACGTGTTGTATATATTCTTCTAACAACATCATGTGTCTTCCCTCTACCACGTGTTGTATATATTCTTCTAACAACATCATGTGTCTTCCCTCTACCACGCGTTGTATATATTCTTCTAACAACATCATGCGTCTTCCCTCTACCACGTGTTGTATATATTCTTCTAACAACATCACGTGTCTTCCCTCTACCACGTGTTGTATATATTCTTCTAACAACATCATGTGTCTTCCTTCCCTCTACCACGTGTTGTATATATTCTTCTAACAACATCATGTGTCTTCCTTCCCTCTACCACGTGTTGTATATATTCTTCTAACAACATCATGTGTCTTCCTTCCCTCTACCACGTGTTGTATATATTCTTCTAACAACATCATGCGTCTTCCCTCTACCACGTGTTGTATATATTCTTCTAACAACATCATGCGTCTTCCTTCCCTCTACCACGTGTTGTATATATTCTTCTAACAACATCATGTGTCTTCCTTCCCTCTACCACGTGTTGTATATATTCTTCTAACAACATCATGTGTCTTCCCTCTACCACGTGTTGTATATATTCTTCTAACAACATCATGCGTCTTCCCTCTACCACGTGTTGTATATATTCTTCTAACAACATCATGTGTCTTCCTTCCCTCTACCACGTGTTGTATATATTCTTCTAACAACATCATGTGTCTTCCCTCTACCACGTGTTGTATATATTCTTCTAACAACATCATGCGTCTTCCCTCTACCACGTGTTGTATATATTCTTCTAACAACATCATGTGTCTTCCTTCCCTCTACCACGTGTTGTATAAATTCTACTAACAACATCATGCGTCTTCCCTCTACCACGTGTTGTATATATTCTTCTAACAACATCATGCGTCTTCCCTCTACCACGTGTTGTATAGATTCTTCTAACAACATCACGTGTTTTCCCTCTACCACGTGTTGTATATATTCTTCTAACAACATCATGTGTCTTCCCACTACCACGTGTTGTATATATTCTTCTAACAACATCATGTGTCTTCCCTCTACCACGTGTTGTATATATTCTTCTAACAACATCATGCGTCTTCCCTCTACCACGTGTTGTATATATTCTTCTAACAACATCACGTGTCTTCCCTCTACCACGTGTTGTATATATTCTTCTAACAACATCATGTGTCTTCCCTCTACCACGTGTTGTATATATTCTTCTAACAACATCACGTGTCTTCCTTCCCTCTACCACGTGTTGTATATATTCTTCTAACAACATCATGTGTCTTCCCTCTACCACGCGTTGTATATATTCTTCTAACAACATCATGCGTCTTCCCTCTACCACGTGTTGTATATATTCTTCTAACAACATCACGTGTCTTCCCTCTACCACGTGTTGTATATATTCTTCTAACAACATCATGTGTCTTCCTTCCCTCTACCACGTGTTGTATATATTCTTCTAACAACATCATGTGTCTTCCTTCCCTCTACCACGTGTTGTATATATTCTTCTAACAACATCATGTGTCTTCCTTCCCTCTACCACGTGTTGTATATATTCTTCTAACAACATCATGTGTCTTCCTTCCCTCTACCACGTGTTGTATATATTCTTCTAACAACATCATGTGTCTTCCCTCTACCACGTGTTGTATATATTCTTCTAACAACATCATGCGTCTTCCCTCTACCACGTGTTGTATATATTCTTCTAACAACATCATGCGTCTTCCTTCCCTCTACCACGTGTTGTATATATTCTTCTAACAACATCATGTGTCTTCCTTCCCTCTACCACGTGTTGTATATATTCTTCTAACAACATCATGTGTCTTCCTTCCCTCTACCACGTGTTGTATATATTCTTCTAACAACATCATGCGTCTTCCCTCTACCACGTGTTGTATATATTCTTCTAACAACATCATGTGTCTTCCTTCCCTCTACCACGTGTTGTATATATTCTTCTAACAACATCATGCGTCTTCCCTCTACCACGTGTTGTATATATTCTTCTAACAACATCATGCGTCTTCCCTCTACCACGTGTTGTATAGATTCTTCTAACAACATCATGTGTCTTCCCACTACCACGTGTTGTATATATTCTTCTAACAACATCATGTGTCTTCCCTCTACCACGTGTTGTATATATTCTTCTAACAACATCATGCGTCTTCCCTCTACCACGTGTTGTATATATTCTTCTAACAACATCACGTGTCTTCCCTCTACCACGTGTTGTATATATTCTTCTAACAACATCATGTGTCTTCCCTCTACCACGTGTTGTATATATTCTTCTAACAACATCATGTGTCTTCCCTCTACCACGTGTTGTATATATTCTTCTAACAACATCATGTGTCTTCCCTCTACCACGTGTTGTATATATTCTTCTAACAACATCTTGTGTCTTCCCTCTACCACGTGTTGTATATATTCTTCTAACAACATCATGTGTCTTCCCTCTACCACGTGTTGTATATATTCTTCTAACAACATCATGTGTCTTCCTTCCCTCTACCACGTGTTGTATATATTCTTCTAACAACATCATGCGTCTTCCCTCTACCACGTGTTGTATATATTCTTCTAACAACATCATGCGTCTTCCTTCCCTCTACCACGTGTTGTATATATTCTTCTAACAACATCATGTGTCTTCCTTCCCTCTACCACGTGTTGTATATATTCTTCTAACAACATCATGTGTCTTCCCTCTACCACGTGTTGTATATATTCTTCTAACAACATCATGCGTCTTCCCTCTACCACGTGTTGTATATATTCTTCTAACAACATAATGTGTCTTCCTTCCCTCTACCACGTGTTGTATATATTCTTCTAACAACATTATGTGTCTTCCCTCTACCACGTGTTGTATATATTCTTCTAACAACATCATGTGTCTTCCTTCCCTCTACCACGT
The DNA here is from genome assembly GCF_034236695.1 of Oncorhynchus nerka. Lineage (NCBI taxonomy): Eukaryota > Metazoa > Chordata > Actinopteri > Salmoniformes > Salmonidae > Oncorhynchus > Oncorhynchus nerka. Next base: position 25,466,379 of record NC_088409.1, read on the forward strand.
GTTGTATATATTCTTCTAACAACATCATGTGTCTTCCTTCCCTCTACCACGTGTTGTATATATTCTTCTAACAACATCATGTGTCTTCCTTCCCTCTACCACGTGTTGTATATATTCTTCTAACAACATCATGTGTCTTCCTTCCCTCTACCACGTGTTGTATATATTCTTCTAACAACATCATGTGTCTGCCCTCTACCACGTGTTGTATATATTCTTCTAACAACATCATGCGTCTTCCCTCTACCACGTGTTGTATATATTCTTCTAACAACATCATGCGTCTTCCTTCCCTCTACCACGTGTTGTATATATTCTTCTAACAACATCATGTGTCTTCCTTCCCTCTACCACGTGTTGTATATATTCTTCTAACAACATCATGTGTCTTCCCTCTACCACGTGTTGTATATATTCTTCTAACAACATCATGCGTCTTCCCTCTACCACGTGTTGTATATATTCTTCTAACAACATCATGTGTCTTCCTTCCCTCTACCACGTGTTGTATATATTCTTCTAACAACATCATGCGTCTTCCCTCTACCACGTGTTGTATATATTCTTCTAACAACATCATGTGTCTTCCCTCTACCACGTGTTGTATATATTCTTCTAACAACATCATGGGTCTTCCCTCTACCACGTGTTGTATATATTCTTCTAACAACATCATGTGTCTTCCTTCCCTCTACCACGTGTTGTATATATTCTTCTAACAACATCATGCGTCTTCCCTCTACCACGTGTTGTATAGATTCTTCTAACAACATCATGTGTCTTCCCTCTACCACGTGTTGTATATATTCTTCTAACAACATCATGTGTCTTCCCACTACCACGTGTTGTATATATTCTTCTAACAACATCATGTGTCTTCCCTCTACCACGTGTTGTATATATTCTTCTAACAACATCATGCGTCTTCCCTCTACCACGTGTTGTATATATTCTTCTAACAACATCACGTGTCTTCCCTCTACCACGTGTTGTATATATTCTTCTAACAACATCATGTGTCTTCCCTCTACCACGTGTTGTATATATTCTTCTAACAACATCACGTGTCTTCCTTCCCTCTACCACGTGGTGTATATATTCTTCTAACAACATCATGTGTCTTCCTTCCCTCTACCACGTGTTGTATATATTCTTCTAACAACATCATGTGTCTTCCCTCTACCACGTGTTGTATATATTCTTCCAACAACATCATGTGTCTTCCCTCTACCACGTGTTGTATATATTCTTCTAACAACATCATGTGTCTTCCCTCTACCACGTGTTGTATATATTCTTCTAACAACATCATGTGTCTTCCTTCCCTCTACCACGTGTTGTATATATTCTTCTAACAACATCATGTGTCTTCCCTCTACCACGTGTTGTATATATTCTTCTAACAACATCATGCGTCTTCCCTCTACCACGTGTTGTATATATTCTTCTAACAACATCATGTGTCTTCCTTCCCTCTACCACGTGTTGTATAAATTCTACTAACAACATCATGCGTCTTCCCTCTACCACGTGTTGTATATATTCTTCTAACAACATCATGCGTCTTCCCTCTACCACGTGTTGTATAGATTCTTCTAACAACATCACGTGTCTTCCCTCTACCACGTGTTGTATATATTCTTCTAACAACATCATGTGTCTTCCCACTACCACGTGTTGTATATATTCTTCTAACAACATCATGTGTCTTCCCTCTACCACGTGTTGTATATATTCTTCTAACAACATCATGCGTCTTCCCTCTACCACGTGTTGTATATATTCTTCTAACAACATCACGTGTCTTCCCTCTACCACGTGTTGTATATATTCTTCTAACAACATCATGTGTCTTCCCTCTACCACGTGTTGTATATATTCTTCTAACAACATCACGTGTCTTCCTTCCCTCTACCACGTGTTGTATATATTCTTCTAACAACATCATGTGTCTTCCCTCTACCACGCGTTGTATATATTCTTCTAACAACATCATGCGTCTTCCCTCTACCACGTGTTGTATATATTCTTCTAACAACATCACGTGTCTTCCTCTACCACGTGTTGTATATATTCTTCTAACAACATCATGTGTCTTCCTTCCCTCTACCACGTGTTGTATATATTCTTCTAACAACATCATGTGTCTTCCTTCCCTCTACCACGTGTTGTATATATTCTTCTAACAACATCATGTGTCTTCCTTCCCTCTACCACGTGTTGTATATATTCTTCTAACAACATCATGTGTCTTCCTTCCCTCTACCACGTGTTGTATATATTCTTCTAACAACATCATGTGTCTTCCCTCTACCACGTGTTGTATATATTCTTCTAACAACATCATGCGTCTTCCTCTACCACGTGTTGTATATATTCTTCTAACAACATCATGTGTCTTCCTTCCTCTACCACGTGTTGTATAAATTCTACTAACAACATCATGCGTCTTCCCTCTACCACGTGTTGTATATATTCTTCTAACAACATCATGCGTCTTCCCTCTACCACGTGTTGTATAGATTCTTCTAACAACATCACGTGTCTTCCCTCTACCACGTGTTGTATATATTCTTCTAACAACATCATGTGTCTTCCCACTACCACGTGTTGTATATATTCTTCTAACAACATCATGTGTCTTCCCTCTACCACGTGTTGTATATATTCTTCTAACAACATCATGTGTCTTCCCTCTACCACGTGTTGTATATATTCTTCTAACAACATCACGTGTCTTCCCTCTACCACGTGTTGTATATATTCTTCTAACAACATCATGTGTCTTCCCTCTACCACGTGTTGTATATATTCTTCTAACAACATCACGTGTCTTCCTTCCCTCTACCACGTGTTGTATATATTCTTCTAACAACATCATGTGTCTTCCCTCTACCACGTGTTGTATATATTCTTCTAACAACATCATGCGTCTTCCCTCTACCACGTGTTGTATATATTCTTCTAACAACATCATGTGTCTTCCCTCTACCACGTGTTGTATATATTCTTCTAACAACATCATGTGTCTTCCTTCCCTCTACCACGTGTTGTATATATTCTTCTAACAACATCATGTGTCTTCCTTCCCTCTACCACGTGTTGTATATATTCTTCTAACAACATCATGTGTCTTCCTTCCCTCTACCACGTGTTGTATATATTCTTCTAACAACATCATGTGTCTTCCTTCCTCTACCACGTGTTGTATATATTCTTCTAACAACATCATGTGTCTTCCCTCTACCACGTGTTGTATATATTCTTCTAACAACATCATGTCTTCCTTCCCTCTACCACGTGTTGTATATATTCTTCTAACAACATCATGTGTCTTCCTTCCCTCTACCACGTGTTGTATATATTCTTCTAACAACATCATGTGTCTTCCTTCTACCACGTGTTGTATATATTCTTCTAACAACATCATGTGTCTTCCTTCCCTCTACCACGTGTTGTATATATTCTTCTAACAACATCATGTGTCTTCCCTCTACCACGTGTTGTATATATTCTTCTAACAACATCATACCACGTGTTGTATATATTCTTCTAACAACATCATGTGTCTTCCCTCTACCACGTGTTGTATATATTCTTCTAACAACATCATGTGTCTTAACAACATCCTCTACCACGTGTTGTATATATTCTTCTAACAACATCATGTGTCTTCCCTCTACCACGTGTTGTATATATTCTTCTAACAACATCATGTGTCTTCCCTCTACCACGTGTTGTATATATTCTTCTAACAACATCATGTGTCTTCCTCCTCTACTAACAACACGTGTTGTATATATTCTTCTAACAACATCATGTGTCTTCCCTCTACCACGTGTTGTATATATTCTTCTAACAACATCATGTGTCTTCCTCTACCACGTGTTGTATATATTCTTCTAACAACATCTTGTGTCTTCCCTCTACCACGTGTTGTATATATTCTTCTAACAACATCATGTGTCTTCCCTCTACCACGTGTTGTATATATTCTTCTAACAACATCATGTGTCTTCCTTTCCCTCTACCACGTGTTGTATATATTCTTCTAACAACATCATGTCTTCTTCCCTCTACCACGTGTTGTATATATTCTTCTAACAACATCATGTGTCTTCCTTCCTCTACCACGTGTTGTATATATTCTTCTAACAACATCATGTGTATATATTCTTCTTAACCATCATGTCTTCCCTCTACCACGTGTTGTATATATTCTTCTAACAACATCATGTGTCTTTCCCTCTACCACGTGTTGTATATATTCTTCTAACAACATCATGTCTTCTTCCCTCTACCACGTGTTGTATATATTCTTCTAACAACATCATGTGTCTTCCTTCCCTCTACCACGTGTTGTATATATTCTTCTAACAACATCATGTGTCTTCCTTCCTCTACCACGTGTTGTATATATTCTTCTAACAACATCATGTGTCTTCCTTCCCTCTACCACGTGTTGTATATATTCTTCTAACAACATCATGTGTCTTCCTTCCCTCTACCACGTGTTGTATATATTCTTCTAACAACATCATGTGTCTGCCCTTACCACGTGTTGTATATATTCTTCTAACAACATCATGCGTCTTCCCTCTACCACGTGTTGTATATATTCTTCTAACAACATCATGCGTCTTCCTTCCCTCTACCACGTGTTGTATATATTCTTCTAACAACATCATGTGTCTTCCTTCCCTCTACCACGTGTTGTATATATTCTTCTAACAACATCATGTGTCTTCCCTCTACCACGTGTTGTATATATTCTTCTAACAACATCATGTGTCTTCCTCTACCACGTGTTGTATATATTCTTCTAACAACATCATGTGTCTTCCTTCCCTCTACCACGTGTTGTATATATTCTTCTAACAACATCATGCGTCTTCCCTCTACCACGTGTTGTATATATTCTTCTAACAACATCATGCGTCTTCCCTCTACCACGTGTTGTATATATTCTTCTAACAACATCATGCGTCTTCCCTCTACCACGTGTTGTATATATTCTTCTAACAACATCATGTGTCTTCCTTCCCTCTACCACGTGTTGTATATATTCTTCTAACAACATCATGTGTCTTCCCTCTACCACGTGTTGTATATATTCTTCTAACAACATCATGTGTCTTCCCTCTACCACGTGTTGTATATATTCTTCTAACAACATCATGTGTCTTCCCACTACCACGTGTTGTATATATTCTTCTAACAACATCATGTGTCTTCCTCTACCACGTGTTGTATATATTCTTCTAACAACATCATGCGTCTTCCCTCTACCACGTGTTGTATATATTCTTCTAACAACATCACGTGTCTTCCCTCTACCACGTGTTGTATATATTCTTCTAACAACATCATGTGTCTTCCCTCTACCACGTGTTGTATATATTCTTCTAACAACATCACGTGTCTTCCTTCCCTCTACCACGTGGTGTATATATTCTTCTAACAACATCATGTGTCTTCCTTCCCTCTACCACGTGTTGTATATATTCTTCTAACAACATCATGTGTCTTCCCTCTACCACGTGTTGTATATATTCTTCCAACAACATCATGTGTCTTCCCTCTACCACGTGTTGTATATATTCTTCTAACAACATCATGTGTCTTCCCTCTACCACGTGTTGTATATATTCTTCTAACAACATCATGTGTCTTCCTTCCTCTACCACGTGTTGTATATATTCTTCTAACAACATCATGTGTCTTCCCTCTACCACGTGTTGTATATATTCTTCTAACAACATCATGTGTCTTCCCACTACCACGTGTTGTATATATTCTTCTAACAACATCATGTGTCTTCCTCTACCACGTGTTGTATATATTCTTCTAACAACATCATGTGTCTTCCCTCTACCACGTGTTGTATATATTCTTCTAACAACATCACGTGTCTTCCTTCCCTATACCACGTGTTGTATATATTCTTCTAACAACATCATGTGTCTTCCTTCCCTCTACCACGTGTTGTATATATTCTTCTAACAACATCATGTGTCTTCCTCTACCACATGTTGTATATATTCTTCTAACAACATCATGTGTCTTCCTTCCCTCTACCACATGTTGTATATATTCTTCTAACAACATCATGTGTCTTCCCTCTACCACGTGTTGTACATATTCTTCTAACAACATCATGTGTCTTCCCTCTACCACGTGTTGTATATATTCTTCTAACAACATCACGTGTCTTCCTTCCCTATACCACGTGTTGTATATATTCTTCTAACAACATCATGTGTCTTCCCTCTACCACGTGTTGTATATATTCTTCTAACAACATCACGTTTCTTCCTTCCCTATACCACGTGTTGTATATATTCTTCTAACAACATCACGTGTCTTCCCACTACCACGTGTTGTATATATTCTTCTAATAACATCATGCGTCTTCCCTCTACCACGTGTTGTATATATTCTTCTAACAACATCATGTGTCTTCCCTCTACCACGTGTTGTATATATTCTTCTAACAACATCATGTGTCTTCCTTCCCTCTACCACGTGTTGTATATATTCTTCTAACAACATCATGTGTCTTCCTTCCCTCTACCACGTGTTGTATATATTCTTCTAACAACATCATGTGTCTTCCTCTACCACGTGTTGTATATATTCTTCTAACAACATCATGCGTCTTCCCTCTACCACGTGTTGTATATATTCTTCTAACAACATCATGTGTCTTCCTTCCCTCTACCACGTGTTGTATATATTCTTCTAACAACATCATGTGTCTTCCCTCTACCACGTGTTGTATATATTCTTCTAACAACATCATGCGTCTTCCCTCTACCACGTGTTGTATATATTCTTCTAACAACATCATGCGTCTTCCCTCTACCACGTGTTGTATATATTCTTCTAACAACATCATGTGTCTTCCTTCCCTCTACCACGTGTTGTATATATTCTTCTAACAACATCATGCGTCTTCCCTCTACCACGTGTTGTATAGATTCTTCTAACAACATCATGTGTCTTCCCTCTACCACGTGTTGTATATATTCTTCTAACAACATCATGTGTCTTCCCACTACCACGTGTTGTATATATTCTTCTAACAACATCATGTGTCTTCCTCTACCACGTGTTGTATATATTCTTCTAACAACATCATGCGTCTTCCCTCTACCACGTGTTGTATATATTCTTCTAACAACATCACGTGTCTTCCCTCTACCACGTGTTGTATATATTCTTCTAACAACATCATGTGTCTTCCTCTACCACGTGTTGTATATATTCTTCTAACAACATCATGTGTCTTCCTTCCCTCTACCACGTGTTGTATATATTCTTCTAACAACATCATGTGTCTTCCTTCCTCTACCACGTGTTGTATATATTCTTCTAACAACATCATGTGTCTTCCCTCTACCACGTGTTGTATATATTCTTCCAACAACATCATGTGTCTTCCCTCTACCGTGTTGTATATATTCTTCTAACAACATCATGTGTCTTCCTCTACCACGTGTTGTATATATTCTTCTAACAACATCATGTGTCTTCCTTCCCTCTACCACGTGTTGTATATATTCTTCTAACAACATCATGTGTCTTCCCTCTACCACGTGTTGTATATATTCTTCTAACAACATCATGTGTCTTCCCACTACCACGTGTTGTATATATTCTTCTAACAACATCATGTGTCTTCCCTCTACCACGTGTTGTATATATTCTTCTAACAACATCATGTGTCTTCCCTCTACCACGTGTTGTATATATTCTTCTAACAACATCACGTGTCTTCCTTCCCTATACCACGTGTTGTATATATTCTTCTAACAACATCATGTGTCTTCCTTCCCTCTACCACGTGTTGTATATATTCTTCTAACAACATCATGTGTCTTCCCTCTACCACATGTTGTATATATTCTTCTAACAACATCATGTGTCTTCCTTCCTCTACCACATGTTGTATATATTCTTCTAACAACATCATGTGTCTTCCCTCTACCACGTGTTGTATATATTCTTCTAACAACATCATGTGTCTTCCCTCTACCACGTGTTGTATATATTCTTCTAACAACATCACGTGTCTTCCTTCCCTATACCACGTGTTGTATATATTCTTCTAACAACATCATGTGTCTTCCTCTACCACGTGTTGTATATATTCTTCTAACAACATCACGTTTCTTCCTTCCCTATACCACGTGTTGTATATATTCTTCTAACAACATCACGTGTCTTCCCACTACCACGTGTTGTATATATTCTTCTAATAACATCATGTGTCTTCCTCTACCACGTGTTGTATATATTCTTCTAACAACATCATGTGTCTTCCCTCTACCACGTGTTGTATATATTCTTCTAACAACATCATGTGTCTTCCTTCCCTCTACCACGTGTTGTATATATTCTTCTAACAACATCATGTGTCTTCCTCTACCACGTGTTGTATATATTCTTCTAACAACATCATGCGTCTTCCCTCTACCACGTGTTGTATATATTCTTCTAACAACATCATGTGTCTTCCTTCCCTCTACCACGTGTTGTATATATTCTTCTAACAACATCATGTGTCTTCCTCTACCACGTGTTGTATATATTCTTCTAACAACATCATGCGTCTTCCTCTACCACGTGTTGTATATATTCTTCTAACAACATCATGTGTCTTCCCTCTACCACGTGTTGTATATATTCTTCTAACAACATCATGTGTCTTCCTTCCTCTACCACGTGTTGTATATATTCTTCTAACAACATCATGCGTCTTCCCTCTACCACGTGTTGTATATATTCTTCTAACAACATCATGTGTCTTTCCTCTACCACGTGTTGTATATATTCTTCTAACAACATCACGTGTCTTCCTTCCCTATACCACGTGTTGTATATATTCTTCTAACAACATCATGTGTCTTCCTTCCTCTACCACGTGTTGTATAGATTCTTCTAACAACATCATGTGTCTTCCTCTACCACGTGTTGTATATATTCTTCTAACAACATCATGTGTCTTCCCACTACCACGTGTTGTATATATTCTTCTAACAACATCATGTGTCTTCCCTCTACCACGTGTTGTATATATTCTTCTAACAACATCATGTGTCTTCCCTCTACCACGTGTTGTATATATTCTTCTAACAACATCACGTGTCTTCCTCTACCACGTGTTGTATATATTCTTCTAACAACATCATGTGTCTTCCCTCTACCACGTGTTGTATATATTCTTCTAACAACATCACGTGTCTTCCTTCCCTCTACCACGTGTTGTATATATTCTTCTAACAACATCATGTGTCTTCCTTCCTCTACCACGTGTTGTATATATTCTTCTAACAACATCATGTGTCTTCCTCTACCACGTGTTGTATATATTCTTCCAACAACATCATGTGTCTTCCCTCTACCACGTGTTGTATATATTCTTCTAACAACATCATGTGTCTTCCCTCTACCACGTGTTGTATATATTCTTCTAACAACATCATGTGTCTTCCTTCCCTCTACCACGTGTTGTATATATTCTTCTAACAACATCATGTGTCTTCCTCTACCACGTGTTGTATATATTCTTCTAACAACATCATGTGTCTTCCCACTACCACGTGTTGTATATATTCTTCTAACAACATCATGTGTCTTCCCTCTACCACGTGTTGTATATATTCTTCTAACAACATCATGTGTCTTCCCTCTACCACGTGTTGTATATATTCTTCTAACAACATCACGTGTCTTCCTTCCCTATACCACGTGTTGTATATATTCTTCTAACAACATCATGTGTCTTCCTTCCCTCTACCACGTGTTGTATATATTCTTCTAACAACATCATGTGTCTTCCTCTACCACATGTTGTATATATTCTTCTAACAACATCATGTGTCTTCCTTCCCTCTACCACATGTTGTATATATTCTTCTAACAACATCATGTGTCTTCCTCTACCACGTGTTGTATATATTCTTCTAACAACATCATGTGTCTTCCCTCTACCACGTGTTGTATATATTCTTCTAACAACATCATGTGTCTTCCTTCCCTATACCACGTGTTGTATATATTCTTCTAACAACATCATGTGTCTTCCCTCTACCACGTGTTGTATATATTCTTCTAACAACATCACGTTTCTTCCTTCCTATACCACGTGTTGTATATATTCTTCTAACAACATCATGTGTCTTCCCACTACCACGTGTTGTATATATTCTTCTAATAACATCATGTGTCTTCCCTCTACCACGTGTTGTATATATTCTTCTAACAACATCATGTGTCTTCCTCTACCACGTGTTGTATATATTCTTCTAACAACATCATGTGTCTTCCTTCCTCTACCACGTGTTGTATATATTCTTCTAACAACATCATGTGTCTTCCCTCTACCACGTGTTGTATATATTCTTCTAACAACATCATGTGTCTTCCCTCTACCACGTGTTGTATATATTCTTCTAACAACATCATGTGTCTTCCTTCCCTCTACCACGTGTTGTATATATTCTTCTAACAACATCATGTGTCTTCCCTCTACCACGTGTTGTATATATTCTTCTAACAACATCATGTGTCTTCCTTCCTCTACCACGTGTTGTATATATTCTTCTAACAACATCATGTGTCTTCCCTCTACCACGTGTTGTATATATTCTTCTAACAACATCATGTGTCTTCCCTCTACCACGTGTTGTATATATTCTTCTAACAACATCATGTGTCTTCCTTCCCTCTACCACGTGTTGTATATATTCTTCTAACAACATCATGTGTCTTCCTTCCTCTACCACGTGTTGTATATATTCTTCTAACAACATCATGTGTCTTCCTCTACCACATGTTGTATATATTCTTCTAACAACATCATGTGTCTTCCTTCCTCTACCACATGTTGTATATATTCTTCTAACAACATCATGTGTCTTCCCTCTACCACGTGTTGTATATATTCTTCTAACAACATCATGTGTCTTCCCTCTACCACGTGTTGTATATATTCTTCTAACAACATCACGTGTCTTCCTTCCCTCTACCACGTGTTGTATATATTCTTCTAACAACATCACGTTTCTTCCTTCCCTATACCACGTGTTGTATATATTCTTCTAACAACATCACGTGTCTTCCCACTACCACGTGTTGTATATATTCTTCTAATAACATCATCCTTCCCTCTACCACGTGTTGTATATATTCTTCTAACAACATCATGTGTCTTCCCTCTACCACGTGTTGTATATATTCTTCTAACAACATCATGTGTCTTCCTTCCCTCTACCACGTGTTGTATATATTCTTCTAACAACATCATGTGTCTTCCTCTACCACGTGTTGTATATATTCTTCTAACAACATCATGTGTCTTCCCTCTACCACGTGTTGTATATATTCTTCTAACAACATCATGTGTCTTCCTTCCCTCTACCACGTGTTGTATATATTCTTCTAACAACATCATGTGTCTTCCCTCTACCACGTGTTGTATATATTCTTCTAACAACATCATGCGTCTTCCCTCTACCACGTGTTGTATATATTCTTCTAACAACATCATGTGTCTTCCTCTACCACGTGTTGTATATATTCTTCTAACAACATCATGTGTCTTCCTTCCCTCTACCACGTGTTGTATATATTCTTCTAACAACATCATGTGTCTTCCTCTACCACGTGTTGTATATATTCTTCTAACAACATCATGTGTCTTCCCACTACCACGTGTTGTATATATTCTTCTAACAACATCATGTGTCTTCCCTCTACCACGTGTTGTATATATTCTTCTAACAACATCATGTGTCTTCCTCTACCACGTGTTGTATATATTCTTCTAACAACATCACGTGTCTTCCTTCCCTATACCACGTGTTGTATATATTCTTCTAACAACATCATGTGTCTTCTTCCTCTACCACGTGTTGTATATATTCTTCTAACAACATCATGTGTCTTCCCTCTACCACATGTTGTATATATTCTTCTAACAACATCATGTGTCTTCCTTCCCTCTACCACATGTTGTATATATTCTTCTAACAACATCATGTGTCTTCCCTCTACCACGTGTTGTATATATTCTTCTAACAACATCATGTGTCTTCCCTCTACCACGTGTTGTATATATTCTTCTAACAACATCACGTGTCTTCCTTCCCTATACCACGTGTTGTATATATTCTTCTAACAACATCATGTGTCTTCCTCTACCACGTGTTGTATATATTCTTCTAACAACATCATGTTTCTTCCTTCCCTATACCACGTGTTGTATATATTCTTCTAACAACATCACGTGTCTTCCCACTACCACGTGTTGTATATATTCTTCTAATAACATCATGTGTCTTCCTCTACCACGTGTTGTATATATTCTTCTAAAAACATCATGTGTCTTCCTCTACCACGTGTTGTATATATTCTTCTAACAACATCATGTGTCTTCCCTCTACCACGTGTTGTATATATTCTTCTAACAACATCACCACGTGTTGTATATATTCTTCTAACAACATCATGTGTCTTCCTCTACCACGTGTTGTATATATTCTTCTAACAACATCATGTGTCTTCCTTCCTCTACCACGTGTTGTATATATTCTTCTAACAACATCATGTGTCTTCCCTCTACCACGTGTTGTATATATTCTTCTAACAACATCATGTGTCTTCCTTCCCTCTACCACGTGTTGTATATATTCTTCTAACAACATCATGTGTCTTCCTTCCTCTACCACGTGTTGTATATATTCTTCTAACAACATCATGTGTCTTCCCTCTACCACGTGTTGTATATATTCTTCTAACAACATCATGTGTCTTCCCTCTACCACGTGTTGTATATATTCTTCTAACAACATCATGTGTCTTCCTTCCCTCTACCACGTGTTGTATATATTCTTCTAACAACATCATGTTTCTTCCTCTACTACCACGTGTTGTATATATTCTTCTAACAACATCATGTCTTCTTCCCTCTACCACGTGTTGTATATATTCTTCTAACAACATCATGTGTCTTCCCTCTACCACGTGTTGTATATATTCTTCTAACAACATCATGTGTCTTCCTTCCCTCTACCACGTGTTGTATATATTCTTCTAACAACATCATGTGTCTTCCTCTCACGTGTGTATATATTCTTCTAACAACATCATGTGTCTTCCCACTACCACGTGTTGTATATATTCTTCTAACAACATCATGTGTCTTCCTCTACCACGTGTTGTATATATTCTTCTAACAACATCATGTGTCTTCCCTCTACCACGTGTTGTATATATTCTTCTAACAACATCATGTGTCTTCCTCTACCACGTGTTGTATATATTCTTCTAACAACATCATGTGTCCTTCCTCTACCACGTGTTGTATATATTCTTCTAACAACATCATGTGTCTTCCTTCCCTCTACCACGTGTTGTATATATTCTTCTAACAACATCATGTGTCTTCCTTCCCTCTACCACGTGTTGTATATATTCTTCTAACAACATCATGTGTCTTCCCTCTACCACGTGTTGTATATATTCTTCTAACAACATCATGTGTCTTCCTTCCCTCTACCACGTGTTGTATATATTCTTCTAACAACATCATGTGTCTTCCCTCTACCACGTGTTGTATATATTCTTCTAACAACATCATGTGTCTTCCCTCTACCACGTGTTGTATATATTCTTCTAAAAACATCATGTGTCTTCCTCTACCACGTGTTGTATATATTCTTCTAACAACATCATGTGTCTTCCTTCCTCTACCACGTGTTGTATATATTCTTCTAACAACATCATGTGTCTTCCCTCTACTTGTTGTATATATTCTTCTAACAACATCATGCGTCTTCCCTCTACCACGTGTTGTATATATTCTTCTAACAACATCATGTGTCTTCCTTCCCTCTACCACGTGTTGTATATATTCTTCTAACAACATCATGTGTCTTCCCTCTACCACGTGTTGTATATATTCTTCTAACAACATCACGTGTCTTCCTTCCCTATACCACGTGTTGTATATATTCTTCTAACAACATCATGTGTCTTCCTTCCCTCTACCACGTGTTGTATATATTCTTCTAACAACATCATGTGTCTTCCCTCTACCACGTGTTGTATATATTCTTCTAACAACATCACGTGTCTTCCCTCTACCACGTGTTGTATATATTCTTCTAACAACATCATGTGTCTTCCCTCTACCACGTGTTGTATATATTCTTCTAACAACATCACGTGTCTTCCTTCCCTCTACCACGTGTTGTATATATTCTTCTAACAACATCATGTGTCTTCCTTCCCTCTACCACGTGTTGTATATATTCTTCTAACAACATCATGTGTCTTCCCTCTACCACGTGTTGTATATATTCTTCTAACAACATCATGTGTCTTCCTCTACCACGTGTTGTATATATTCTTCTAACAACATCATGTGTCTTCCTTCCCTCTACCACGTGTTGTATATATTCTTCTAACAACATCATGTGTCTTCCCTCTACCATGTGTTGTATATATTCTTCTAACAACATCATGTGTCTTCCCACTACCACGTGTTGTATATATTCTTCTAACAACATCATGTGTCTTCCCTCTACCACGTGTTGTATATATTCTTCTAACAACATCATGTGTCTTCCTCTACCACGTGTTGTATATATTCTTCTAACAACATCACGTGTCTTCCTTCCCCTATACCACGTGTTGTATATATTCTTCTAACAACATCATGTGTCTTCCTTCCTCTACCACGTGTTGTATATATTCTTCTAACAACATCATGTGTCTTCCCTCTACCACATGTTGTATATATTCTTCTAACAACATCATGTGTCTTCCTTCCTCTACCACATGTTGTATATATTCTTCTAACAACATCATGTGTCTTCCCTCTACCACGTGTTGTATATATTCTTCTAACAACATCATGTGTCTTCCCTCTACCACGTGTTGTATATATTCTTCTAACAACATCATGTGTCTTCCTTCCCTATACCACGTGTTGTATATATTCTTCTAACAACATCATGTGTCTTCCCTCTACCACGTGTTGTATATATTCTTCTAACAACATCACGTTTCTTCCTTCCCTATACCACGTGTTGTATATATTCTTCTAACAACATCATGTGTCTTCCCTCTACCACGTGTTGTATATATTCTTCTAACAACATCATGTGTCTTCCTTCCCTCTACCACGTGTTGTATATATTCTTCTAACAACATCATGCGTCTTCCCTCTACCACGTGTTGTATATATTCTTCTAACAACATCATGCGTCTTCCTTCCCTCTACCACGTGTTGTATATATTCTTCTAACAACATCATGTGTCTTCCTTCCTCTACCACGTGTTGTATATATTCTTCTAACAACATCATGTGTCTTCCCTCTACCACGTGTTGTATATATTCTTCTAACAACATCATGTGTCTTCCCTCTACCACGTGTTGTATATATTCTTCTAACAACATAATGTGTCTTCCTTCCCTCTACCACGTGTTGTATATATTCTTCTAACAACATCATGTGTCTTCCTCTACCACGTGTTGTATATATTCTTCTAACAACATCATGTGTCTTCCTTCCCTCTACCACGTGTTGTATATATTCTTCTAACAACATCATGTGTCTTCCTTCCTCTACCACGTGTTGTATATATTCTTCTAACAACATCATGTGTCTTCCTTCCCTCTACCACGTGTTGTATATATTCTTCTAACAACATCATGTGTCTTCCTTCCCTCTACCACGTGTTGTATATATTCTTCTAACAACATCATGTGTCTTCCCTCTACCACGTGTTGTATATATTCTTCTAACAACATCATGTCGTCTTCCCTCTACCACGTGTTGTATATATTCTTCTAACAACATCATGCGTCTTCCTTCCCTCTACCACGTGTTGTATATATTCTTCTAACAACATCATGTGTCTTCCTTCCCTCTACCACGTGTTGTATATATTCTTCTAACAACATCATGTGTCTTCCCTCTACCACGTGTTGTATATATTCTTCTAACAACATCATGCGTCTTCCCTCTACCACGTGTTGTATATATTCTTCTAACAACATCATGTGTCTTCCTTCCCTCTACCACGTGTTGTATATATTCTTCTAACAACATCATGTGTCTTCCCTCTACCACGTGTTGTATATATTCTTCTAACAACATCATGCGTCTTCCTCTACCACGTGTTGTATATATTCTTCTAACAACATCATGTGTCTTCCCTCTACCACGTGTTGTATATATTCTTCTAACAACATCATGTGTCTTCCTTCCCTCTACCACGTGTTGTATATATTCTTCTAACAACATCATGTGTCTTCCCTCTACCACGTGTTGTATAGATTCTTCTAACAACATCATGTGTCTTCCCTCTACCACGTGTTGTATATATTCTTCTAACAACATCATGTGTCTTCCCACTACCACGTGTTGTATATATTCTTCTAACAACATCATGTGTCTTCCTCTACCACGTGTTGTATATATTCTTCTAACAACATCATGTGTCTTCCCTCTACCACGTGTTGTATATATTCTTCTAACAACATCACGTGTCTTCCCTCTACCACGTGTTGTATATATTCTTCTAACAACATCATGTGTCTTCCCTCTACCACGTGTTGTATATATTCTTCTAACAACATCACGTGTCTTCCTTCCCTCTACCACGTGTGGTGTATATATTCTTCTAACAACATCATGTGTCTTCCTTCCTCTACCACGTGTTGTATATATTCTTCTAACAACATCATGTGTCTTCCTCTACCACGTGTTGTATATATTCTTCCAACAACATCATGTGTCTTCCTCTACCACGTGTTGTATATATTCTTCTAACAACATCATGTGTCTTCCCTCTACCACGTGTTGTATATATTCTTCTAACAACATCATGTGTCTTCCTTCCCTCTACCACGTGTTGTATATATTCTTCTAACAACATCATGTGTCTTCCCTCTACCACGTGTTGTATATATTCTTCTAACAACATCATGTGTCTTCCCACTACCACGTGTTGTATATATTCTTCTAACAACATCATGTGTCTTCCCTCTACCACGTGTTGTATATATTCTTCTAACAACATCATGTGTCTTCCCTCTACCACGTGTTGTATATATTCTTCTAACAACATCACGTGTCTTCCTTCCCCCTATACCACGTGTTGTATATATTCTTCTAACAACATCATGTGTCTTCCTTCCCTCTACCACGTGTTGTATATATTCTTCTAACAACATCATGTGTCTTCCCTCTACCACATGTTGTATATATTCTTCTAACAACATCATGTGTCTTCCTTCCCTCTACCACATGTTGTATATATTCTTCTAACAACATCATGTGTCTTCCCTCTACCACGTGTTGTACATATTCTTCTAACAACATCATGTGTCTTCCCTCTACCACGTGTTGTATATATTCTTCTAACAACATCACGTGTCTTCCTTCCCTATACCACGTGTTGTATATATTCTTCTAACAACATCATGTGTCTTCCCTCTACCACGTGTTGTATATATTCTTCTAACAACATCACGTTTCTTCCTTCCCTATACCACGTGTTGTATATATTCTTCTAACAACATCACGTGTCTTCCCACTACCACGTGTTGTATATATTCTTCTAATAACATCATGCGTCTTCCCTCTACCACGTGTTGTATATATTCTTCTAACAACATCATGTGTCTTCCCTCTACCACGTGTTGTATATATTCTTCTAACAACATCATGTGTCTTCCTTCCCTCTACCACGTGTTGTATATATTCTTCTAACAACATCATGTGTCTTCCCTCTACCACGTGTTGTATATATTCTTCTAACAACATCATGCGTCTTCCCTCTACCACGTGTTGTATATATTCTTCTAACAACATCATGTGTCTTCCTTCCCTCTACCACGTGTTGTATATATTCTTCTAACAACATCATGTGTCTTCCCTCTACCACGTGTTGTATATATTCTTCTAACAACATCATGTGTCTTCCCTCTACCACGTGTTGTATATATTCTTCTAACAACATCATGTGTCTTCCCTCTACCACGTGTTGTATATATTCTTCTAACAACATCATGTGTCTTCCTTCCCTCTACCACGTGTTGTATATATTCTTCTAACAACATCATGCGTCTTCCCTCTACCACGTGTTGTATATATTCTTCTAACAACATCATGTGTCTTCCTCTACCACGTGTTGTATATATTCTTCTAACAACATCATGTGTCTTCCTTCCCTACCACGTGTTGTATATATTCTTCTAACAACATCATGTGTCTTCCTTCCCTCTACCACGTGTTGTATAGATTCTTCTAACAACATCATGTGTCTTCCTCTACCACGTGTTGTATATATTCTTCTAACAACATCATGTGTCTTCCCACTACCACGTGTTGTATATATTCTTCTAACAACATCATGTGTCTTCCTCTACCACGTGTTGTATATATTCTTCTAACAACATCATGCGTCTTCCCTCTACCACGTGTTGTATATATTCTTCTAACAACATCACGTGTCTTCCCTCTACCACGTGTTGTATATATTCTTCTAACAACATCATGTGTCTTCCCTCTACCACGTGTTGTATATATTCTTCTAACAACATCACGTGTCTTCCTTCCTCTACCACGTGTTGTATATATTCTTCTAACAACATCATGTGTCTTCCTTCCCTCTACCACGTGTTGTATATATTCTTCTAACAACATCATGTGTCTTCCTCTACCACGTGTTGTATATATTCTTCCAACAACATCATGTGTCTTCCTCTACCACGTGTTGTATATATTCTTCTAACAACATCATGTGTCTTCCTCTACCACGTGTTGTATATATTCTTCTAACAACATCATGTGTCTTCCTTCCCTCTACCACGTGTTGTATATATTCTTCTAACAACATCATGTGTCTTCCTCTACCACGTGTTGTATATATTCTTCTAACAACATCATGTGTCTTCCCACTACCACGTGTTGTATATATTCTTCTAACAACATCATGTGTCTTCCCTCTACCACGTGTTGTATATATTCTTCTAACAACATCATGTGTCTTCCCTCTACCACGTGTTGTATATATTCTTCTAACAACATCACGTGTCTTCCTTCCCTATACCACGTGTTGTATATATTCTTCTAACAACATCATGTGTCTTCCTTCCCTCTACCACGTGTTGTATATATTCTTCTAACAACATCATGTGTCTTCCCTCTACCACATGTTGTATATATTCTTCTAACAACATCATGTGTCTTCCTTCCTCTACCACATGTTGTATATATTCTTCTAACAACATCATGTGTCTTCCTCTACCACGTGTTGTACATATTCTTCTAACAACATCATGTGTCTTCCTCTACCACGTGTTGTATATATTCTTCTAACAACATCACGTGTCTTCCTTCCCTATACCACGTGTTGTATATATTCTTCTAACAACATCATGTGTCTTCCCTCTACCACGTGTTGTATATATTCTTCTAACAACATCACGTTTCTTCCTTCCATATACCACGTGTTGTATATATTCTTCTAACAACATCACGTGTCTTCCCACTACCACGTGTTGTATATATTCTTCTAATAACATCATGCGTCTTCCCTCTACCACGTGTTGTATATATTCTTCTAACAACATCATGTGTCTTCCTCTACCACGTGTTGTATATATTCTTCTAACAACATCATGTGTCTTCCTTCCCTCTACCACGTGTTGTATATATTCTTCTAACAACATCATGTGTCTTCCCTCTACCACGTGTTGTATATATTCTTCTAACAACATCATGCGTCTTCCCTCTACCACGTGTTGTATATATTCTTCTAACAACATCATGTGTCTTCCTTCCCTCTACCACGTGTTGTATATATTCTTCTAACAACATCATGTGTCTTCCCTCTACCACGTGTTGTATATATTCTTCTAACAACATCATGTGTCTTCCCACTACCACGTGTTGTATATATTCTTCTAACAACATCATGTGTCTTCCCTCTACCACGTGTTGTATATATTCTTCTAACAACATCATGTGTCTTCCCTCTACCACGTGTTGTATATATTCTTCTAACAACATCATGTGTCTTCCCTCTACCACGTGTTGTATATATTCTTCTAACAACATCATGTGTCTTCTTCCCTCTACCACGTGTTGTATATATTCTTCTAACAACATCATGTGTCTTCCCTCTACCACATGTTGTATATATTCTTCTAACAACATCATGTGTCTTCCCCTCTACCACATGTTGTATATATTCTTCTAACAACATCATGTGTCTTCCCTCTACCACGTGTTGTATATATTCTTCTAACAACATCATGTGTCTTCCTCTACCACGTGTTGTATATATTCTTCTAACAACATCACGTGTCTTCCTTCCCTCTACCACGTGTTGTATATATTCTTCTAACAACATCATGTGTCTTCCTTCCCTATACCACGTGTTGTATATATTCTTCTAACAACATCATGTGTCTTCCCCTCTACCACGTGTTGTATATATTCTTCTAACAACATCATGCGTCTTCCCTCTACCACGTGTTGTATATATTCTTCTAACAACATCATGTGTCTTCCTTCCCTCTACCACGTGTTGTATATATTCTTCTAACAACATCATGTTTCTTCCCTCTACCACGTGTTGTATATATTCTTCTAACAACATCATGCGTTTTCCCTCTACCACGTGTTGTATATATTCTTCTAACAACATCATGTGTCTTCCCTCTACCACGTGTTGTATATATTCTTCTAACAACATCATGTGTCTTCCTTCCCTCTACCACGTGTTGTATATATTCTTCTAACAACATCATGTGTCTTCCCTCTACCACGTGTTGTATATATTCTTCTAACAACATCATGTGTCTTCCCACTACCACGTGTTGTATATATTCTTCTAACAACATCATGTGTCTTCCCTCTACCACGTGTTGTATATATTCTTCTAACAACATCATGTGTCTTCCCACTACCACGTGTTGTATATATTCTTCTAACAACATCATGTGTCTTCCCTCTACCACGTGTTGTATATATTCTTCTAACAACATCATGTGTCTTCCCTCTACCACGTGTTGTATATATTCTTCTAACAACATCACGTGTCTTCCTTCCCTATACCACGTGTTGTATATATTCTTCTAACAACATCATGTGTCTTCCTTCCCTCTACCACGTGTTGTATATATTCTTCTAACAACATCATGTGTCTTCCCTCTACCACATGTTGTATATATTCTTCTAACAACATCATGTGTCTTCCTTCCCTCTACCACATGTTGTATATATTCTTCTAACAACATCATGTGTCTTCCCTCTACCACGTGTTGTATATATTCTTCTAACAACATCATGTGTCTTCCCTCTACCACGTGTTGTATATATTCTTCTAACAACATCACGTGTCTTCCTTCCCTATACCACGTGTTGTATATATTCTTCTAACAACATCATGTGTCTTCCCTCTACCACGTGTTGTATATATTCTTCTAACAACATCACGTTTCTTCCTTCCCTATACCACGTGTTGTATATATTCTTCTAACAACATCACGTGTCTTCCCACTACCACGTGTTGTATATATTCTTCTAATAACATCATGCGTCTTCCCTCTACCACGTGTTGTATATATTCTTCTAAAAACATCATGTGTCTTCCCTCTACCACGTGTTGTATATATTCTTCTAACAACATCATGTGTCTTCCTTCCCTCTACCACGTGTTGTATATATTCTTCTAACAACATCATGTGTCTTCCCTCTACCACGTGTTGTATATATTCTTCTAACAACATCATGCGTCTTCCCTCTACCACGTGTTGTATATATTCTTCTAACAACATCATGTGTCTTCCTTCCCTCTACCACGTGTTGTATATATTCTTCTAACAACATCATGTGTCTTCCCTCTACCACGTGTTGTATATATTCTTCTAACAACATCACGTGTCTTCCTTCCCTATACCACGTGTTGTATATATTCTTCTAACAACATCATGTGTCTTCCTTCCCTCTACCACGTGTTGTATATATTCTTCTAACAACATCATGTGTCTTCCCTCTACCACGTGTTGTATATATTCTTCTAACAACATCACGTGTCTTCCCTCTACCACGTGTTGTATATATTCTTCTAACAACATCATGTGTCTTCCCTCTACCACGTGTTGTATATATTCTTCTAACAACATCACGTGTCTTCCTTCCCTCTACCACGTGTTGTATATATTCTTCTAACAACATCATGTGTCTTCCTTCCCTCTACCACGTGTTGTATATATTCTTCTAACAACATCATGTGTCTTCCCTCTACCACGTGTTGTATATATTCTTCTAACAACATCATGTGTCTTCCCTCTACCACGTGTTGTATATATTCTTCTAACAACATCACGTGTCTTCCTTCCCTCTACCACGTGTTGTATATATTCTTCTAACAACATCATGTGTCTTCCCTCTACCATGTGTTGTATATATTCTTCTAACAACATCATGTGTCTTCCCACTACCACGTGTTGTATATATTCTTCTAACAACATCATGTGTCTTCCCTCTACCACGTGTTGTATATATTCTTCTAACAACATCATGTGTCTTCCCTCTACCACGTGTTGTATATATTCTTCTAACAACATCACGTGTCTTCCTTCCCTATACCACGTGTTGTATATATTCTTCTAACAACATCATGTGTCTTCCTTCCCTCTACCACGTGTTGTATATATTCTTCTAACAACATCATGTGTCTTCCCTCTACCACATGTTGTATATATTCTTCTAACAACATCATGTGTCTTCCTTCCCTCTACCACATGTTGTATATATTCTTCTAACAACATCATGTGTCTTCCCTCTACCACGTGTTGTATATATTCTTCTAACAACATCATGTGTCTTCCCTCTACCACGTGTTGTATATATTCTTCTAACAACATCACGTGTCTTCCTTCCCTATACCACGTGTTGTATATATTCTTCTAACAACATCATGTGTCTTCCCTCTACCACGTGTTGTATATATTCTTCTAACAACATCACGTTTCTTCCTTCCCTATACCACGTGTTGTATATATTCTTCTAACAACATCACATGTCTTCCCACTACCACGTGTTGTATATATTCTTCTAATAACATCATTCGTCTTCCCTCTACCACGTGTTGTATATATTCTTCTAACAACATCATGTGTCTTCCCTCTACCACGTGTTGTATATATTCTTCTAACAACATCATGTGTCTTCCTTCCCTCTACCACGTGTTGTATATATTCTTCTAACAACATCATGTGTCTTCCCTCTACCACGTGTTGTATATATTCTTCTAACAACATCATGCGTCTTCCCTCTACCACGTGTTGTATATATTCTTCTAACAACATCATGTGTCTTCCCACTACCACGTGTTGTATATATTCTTCTAACAATATCATGTGTCTTCCCTCTACCACGTGTTGTATATATTCTTCTAACAACATCATGTGTCTTCCCTCTACCACGTGTTGTATATATTCTTCTAACAACATCACGTGTCTTCCTTCCCTATACCACGTGTTGTATATATTCTTCTAACAACATCATGTGTCTTCCTTCCCTCTACCACGTGTTGTATATATTCTTCTAACAACATCATGTGTCTTCCCTCTACCACATGTTGTATATATTCTTCTAACAACATCATGTGTCTTCCTTCCCTCTACCACATGTTGTATATATTCTTCTAACAACATCATGTGTCTTCCCTCTACCACGTGTTGTATATATTCTTCTAACAACATCATGTGTCTTCCCTCTACCACGTGTTGTATATATTCTTCTAACAACATCACGTGTCTTCCTTCCCTATACCACGTGTTGTATATATTCTTCTAACAACATCATGTGTCTTCCCTCTACCACGTGTTGTATATATTCTTCTAACAACATCACGTTTCTTCCTTCCCTATACCACGTGTTGTATATATTCTTCTAACAACATCATGTGTCTTCCCTCTACCACGTGTTGTATATATTCTTCTAACAACATCATGTGTCTTCCTTCCCTCTACCACGTGTTGTATATATTCTTCTAACAACATCATGTGTCTTCCCTCTACCACGTGTTGTATATATTCTTCTAACAACATCATGCGTCTTCCCTCTACCACGTGTTGTATATATTCTTCTAACAACATCATGTGTCTTCCTTCCCTCTACCACGTGTTGTATATATTCTTCTAACAACATCACGTGTCTTCCTTCCCTATACCACGTGTTGTATATATTCTTCTAACAACATCATGTGTCTTCCTTCCCTCTACCACGTGTTGTATATATTCTTCTAACAACATCATGTGTCTTCCCTCTACCACGTGTTGTATATATTCTTCTAACAACATCACGTGTCTTCCCTCTACCACGTGTTGTATATATTCTTCTAACAACATCATGTGTCTTCCCTCTACCACGTGTTGTATATATTCTTCTAACAACATCACGTGTCTTCCTTCCCTCTACCACGTGTTGTATATATTCTTCTAACAACATCATGTGTCTTCCTTCCCTCTACCACGTGTTGTATATATTCTTCTAACAACATCATGTGTCTTCCCTCTACCACGTGTTGTATATATTCTTCCAACAACATCATGTGTCTTCCCTCTACCACGTGTTGTATATATTCTTCTAACAACATCATGTGTCTTCCCTCTACCACGTGTTGTATATATTCTTCTAACAACATCATGTGTCTTCCTTCCCTCTACCACGTGTTGTATATATTCTTCTAACAACATCATGTGTCTTCCCTCTACCACGTGTTGTATATATTCTTCTAACAACATCATGTGTCTTCCCACTACCACGTGTTGTATATATTCTTCTAACAACATCATGTGTCTTCCCTCTACCACGTGTTGTATATATTCTTCTAACAACATCATGTGTCTTCCCTCTACCACGTGTTGTATATATTCTTCTAACAACATCACGTGTCTTCCTTCCCTCTACCACGTGTTGTATATATTCTTCTAACAACATCATGTGTCTTCCCTCTACCACATGTTGTATATATTCTTCTAACAACATCATGTGTCTTCCTTCCCTCTACCACATGTTGTATATATTCTTCTAACAACATCATGTGTCTTCCCTCTACCACGTGTTGTATATATTCTTCTAACAACATCATGTGTCTTCCCTCTACCACGTGTTGTATATATTCTTCTAACAACATCACGTGTCTTCCTTCCCTATACCACGTGTTGTATATATTCTTCTAACAACATCATGTGTCTTCCCTCTACCACGTGTTGTATATATTCTTCTAACAACATCACGTTTCTTCCTTCCCTATACCACGTGTTGTATATATTCTTCTAACAACATCACGTGTCTTCCCACTACCACGTGTTGTATATATTCTTCTAATAACATCATGCGTCTTCCCTCTACCACGTGTTGTATATATTCTTCTAACAACATCATGTGTCTTCCCTCTACCACGTGTTGTATATATTCTTCTAACAACATCATGTGTCTTCCTTCCCTCTACCACGTGTTGTATATATTCTTCTAACAACATCATGTGTCTTCCCTCTACCACGTGTTGTATATATTCTTCTAACAACATCATGCGTCTTCCCTCTACCACGTGTTGTATATATTCTTCTAACAACATCATGTGTCTTCCCTCTACCACGTGTTGTATATATTCTTCTAACAACATCATGTGTCTTCCTTCCCTCTACCACGTGTTGTATATATTCTTCTAACAACATCATGTGTCTTCCCTCTACCACGTGTTGTATATATTCTTCTAACAACATCATGTGTCTTCCCACTACCACGTGTTGTATATATTCTTCTAACAACATCATGTGTCTTCCCTCTACCACGTGTTGTATATATTCTTCTAACAACATCATGTGTCTTCCCTCTACCACGTGTTGTATATATTCTTCTAACAACATCACGTGTCTTCCTTCCCTCTACCACGTGTTGTATATATTCTTCTAACAACATCATGTGTCTTCCCTCTACCACATGTTGTATATATTCTTCTAACAACATCATGTGTCTTCCCTCTACCACATGTTGTATATATTCTTCTAACAACATCATGTGTCTTCCCTCTACCACGTGTTGTATATATTCTTCTAACAACATCATGTGTCTTCCCTCTACCACGTGTTGTATATATTCTTCTAACAACATCACGTGTCTTCCTTCCCTATACCACGTGTTGTATATATTCTTCTAACAACATCATGTGTCTTCCCTCTACCACGTGTTGTATATATTCTTCTAACAACATCACGTTTCTTCCTTCCCTATACCACGTGTTGTATATATTCTTCTAACAACATCACGTGTCTTCCCACTACCACGTGTTGTATATATTCTTCTAATAACATCATGCGTCTTCCCTCTACCACGTGTTGTATATATTCTTCTAACAACATCATGTGTCTTCCCTCTACCACGTGTTGTATATATTCTTCTAACAACATCATGTGTCTTCCTTCCCTCTACCACGTGTTGTATATATTCTTCTAACAACATCATGTGTCTTCCCTCTACCACGTGTTGTATATATTCTTCTAACAACATCCGTCTTCCCTCTACCACGTGTTGTATATATTCTTCTAACAACATCATGTGTCTTCCTTCCCTCTACCACGTGTTGTATATATTCTTCTAACAACATCATGTGTCTTCCCTCTACCACGTGTTGTATATATTCTTCTAACAACATCATGCGTCTTCCCTCTACCACGTGTTGTATATATTCTTCTAACAACATCATGTGTCTTCCCTCTACCACGTGTTGTATATATTCTTCTAACAACATCATGTGTCTTCCCACTACCACGTGTTGTATATATTCTTCTAACAACATCATGTGTCTTCCCTCTACCACGTGTTGTATATATTCTTCTAACAACATCATGTGTCTTCCCTGTACCACGTGTTGTATATATTCTTCTAACAACATCATGTGTCTTCCCTCTACCACGTGTTGTATATATTCTTCTAACAACATCATGTGTCTTCCCTCTACCACGTGTTGTATATATTCTTCTAACAACATCACGTGTCTTCCTTCCCTATACCACGTGTTGTATATATTCTTCTAACAACATCATGTCTTCCTTCCCTCTACCACGTGTTGTATATATTCTTCTAACAACATCATGTGTCTTCCCTCTACCACATGTTGTATATATTCTTCTAACAACATCATGTGTCTTCCTTCCCTCTACCACATGTTGTATATATTCTTCTAACAACATCATGTGTCTTCCCTCTACCACGTGTTGTATATATTCTTCTAACAACATCATGTGTCTTCCCTCTACCACGTGTTGTATATATTCTTCTAACAACATCACGTGTCTTCCTTCCCTATACCACGTGTTGTATATATTCTTCTAACAACATCATGTGTCTTCCCTCTACCACGTGTTGTATATATTCTTCTAACAACATCACGTTTCTTCCTTCCCTATACCACGTGTTGTATATATTCTTCTAACAACATCACGTGTCTTCCCACTACCACGTGTTGTATATATTCTTCTAATAACATCATGCGTCTTCCCTCTACCACGTGTTGTATATATTCTTCTAACAACATCATGTGTCTTCCTTCCCTCTACCACGTGTTGTATATATTCTTCTAACAACATCATGTGTCTTCCTTCCCTCTACCACGTGTTGTATATATTCTTCTAACAACATCATGTGTCTTCCCTCTACCACGTGTTGTATATATTCTTCTAACAACATCATGCGTCTTCCCTCTACCACGTGTTGTATATATTCTTCTAACAACATCATGTGTCTTCCTTCCCTCTACCACGTGTTGTATATATTCTTCTAACAACATCATGTGTCTTCCCTCTACCACGTGTTGTATATATTCTTCTAACAACATCATGCGTCTTCCCTCTACCACGTGTTGTATATATTCTTCTAACAACATCATGCGTCTTCCCTCTACCACGTGTTGTATATATTCTTCTAACAACATCATGTGTCTTCCTTCCCTCTACCACGTGTTGTATATATTCTTCTAACAACATCATGCGTCTTCCCTCTACCACGTGTTGTATAGATTCTTCTAACAACATCATGTGTCTTCCCTCTACCACGTGTTGTATATATTCTTCTAACAACATCATGTGTCTTCCCACTACCACGTGTTGTATATATTCTTCTAACAACATCATGTGTCTTCCCTCTACCACGTGTTGTATATATTCTTCTAACAACATCATGTGTCTTCCTTCCCTCTACCACGTGTTGTATATATTCTTCTAACAACATCATGTGTCTTCCCTCTACCACGTGTTGTATATATTCTTCCAACAACATCATGTGTCTTCCCTCTACCACGTGTTGTATATATTCTTCTAACAACATCATGTGTCTTCCCTCTACCACGTGTTGTATATATTCTTCTAACAACATCATGTGTCTTCCTTCCCTCTACCACGTGTTGTATATATTCTTCTAACAACATCACGTGTCTTCCTTCCCTATACCACGTGTTGTATATATTCTTCTAACAACATCTCGTGTCTTCCCACTACCACGTGTTGTATATATTCTTCTAATAACATCATGCGTCTTCCCTCTACCACGTGTTGTATATATTCTTCTAACAACATCATGTGTCTTCCCTCTACCACGTGTTGTATATATTCTTCTAACAACATCATGTGTCTTCCCACTACCACGTGTTGTATATATTCTTCTAACAACATCATGTGTCTTCCTTCCCTCTACCACGTGTTGTATATATTCTTCTCACAACATCATGTGTCTTCCCTCTACCACGTGTTGTATATATTCTTCTAACAACATCATGTGTCTTCCCTCTACCACGTGTTGTATATATTCTTCTAACAACATCATGTGTCTTCCCTCTACCACGTGTTGTATATATTCTTCTAACAACATCATGTGTCTTCCCTCTACCACGTGTTGTATATATTCTTCTAACAACATCATGTGTCTTCCCTCTACCACGTGTTGTATATATTCTTCTAACAACATCATGTGTCTTCCCTCTACCACGTGTTGTATATATTCTTCTAACAACATCATGTGTCTTCCCTCTACCACGTGTTGTATATATTCTTCTAACAACATCATGTGTCTTCCCTCTACCACGTGTTGTATATATTCTTCTAACAACATCATGTGTCTTCCCACTACCACGTGTTGTATATATTCTTCTAACAACATCATGTGTCTTCCCTCTACCACGTGTTGTATATATTCTTCTAACAACATCATGTGTCTTCCTTCCCTCTACCACGTGTTGTATATATTCTTCTAGCAACATCATGTGTCTTCCTTCCCTCTACCACTTGTTGTATATATTCTTCTAACAACATCATGTGTCTTCCCTCTACCACGTGTTGTATATATTCTTCTAACAACATCATGTGTCTTCCTTCCCTCTACCACGTGTTGTATATATTCTTCTAACAGCATCATGTGTCTTCCCACTACCACGTGTTGTATATATTCTTCTAACAACATCATGTGTCTTCCCTCTACCACGTGTTGTATATATTCTTCTAACAACATCATGTGTCTTCCCTCTACCACGTGTTGTATATATTCTTCTAACAACATCATGTGTCTTCCCTCTACCACGCGTTGTATATATTCTTCTAACAACATCATGCGTCTTCCCTCTACCACGTGTTGTATATATTCTTCTAACAACATCACGTGTCTTCCCTCTACCACGTGTTGTATATATTCTTCTAACAACATCATGTGTCTTCCTTCCCTCTACCACGTGTTGTATATATTCTTCTAACAACATCATGTGTCTTCCCTCTACCACGTGTTGTATATATTCTTCTAACAACATCATGCGTCTTCCCTCTACCACGTGTTGTATATATTCTTCTAACAACATCATGCCTCTTCCTTCCCTCTACCACGTGTTGTATATATTCTTCTAACAACATCATGTGTCTTCCTTCCCTCTACCACGTGTTGTATATATTCTTCTAACAACATCATGTGTCTTCCCTCTACCACGTGTTGTATATATTCTTCTAACAACATCATGTGTCTTCCTTCCCTCTACCACGTGTTGTATATATTCTTCTAACAACATCATGTGTCTTCCTTCCCTCTACCACGTGTTGTATATATTCTTCTAACAACATCATGTGTCTTCCTTCCCTCTACCACGTGTTGTATATATTCTTCTAACAACATCATGTGTCTTCCTTCCCTCTACCACGTGTTGTATATATTCTTCTAACAACATCATGCGTCTTCCCTCTACCACGTGTTGTATATATTCTTCTAACAACATCATGTGTCTTCCTTCCCTCTACCACGTGTTGTATATATTCTTCTAACAACATCATGTGTCTTCCTTCCCTCTACCACGTGTTGTATATATTCTTCTAACAACATCATGTGTCTTCCCTCTACCACGTGTTGTATATATTCTTCTAACAACATCATGCGTCTTCCTCTACCACGTGTTGTATATATTCTTCTAACAACATCATGTGTCTTCCTTCCCTCTACCACGTGTTGTATATATTCTTCTAACAACATCATGTGTCTTCCCTCTACCACGTGTTGTATATATTCTTCTAACAACATCATGTGTCTTCCCTCTACCACGTGTTGTATATATTCTTCTAACAACATCATGTGTCTTCCCTCTACCACGTGTTGTATATATTCTTCTAACAACATCATGTGTCTTCCTTCCCTCTACCACGTGTTGTATATATTCTTCTAACAACATCATGTGTCTTCCCTCTACCACGTGTTGTATATATTCTTCTAACAACATCATGTGTCTTCCTTCCCTCTACCACGTGTTGTATATATTCTTCTAACAACATCATGTGTCTTCTTCCCTCTACCACGTGTTGTATATATTCTTCTAACAACATCATGTGTCTTCCCTCTACCACGTGTTGTATATATTCTTCTAACAACATCATGTGTCTTCCTTCCCTCTACCACGTGTTGTATATATTCTTCTAACAACATCATGTGTCTTCCCTCTACCACGTGTTGTATATATTCTTCTAACAACATCATGTGTCTTCCCTCTACCACGTGTTGTATATATTCTTCTAACAACATCATGTGTCTTCCCTCTACCACGTGTTGTATATATTCTTCTAACAACATCATGTGTCTTCCTCTACCACGTGTTGTATATATTCTTCTAACAACATCATGTGTCTTCCCTCTACCACGTGTTGTATATATTCTTCTAACAACATCATGTGTCTTCCTTCCCTCTACCACGTGTTGTATATATTCTTCTAACAACATCATGTGTCTTCCCTCTACCACGTGTTGTATATATTCTTCTAACAACATCATGTGTCTTCCCTCTACCACGTGTTGTATATATATTCTTCTAACAACATCATGTGTCTTCCCTCTACCACGTGTTGTATATATTCTTCTAACAACATCATGTGTCTTCCCTCTACCACGTGTTGTATATATTCTTCTAACAACATCATGTGTCTTCCCTCTACCACGTGTTGTATATATTCTTCTAACAACATCATGTGTCTTCCCTCTACCACGTGTTGTATATATTCTTCTAACAACATCATGTGTCTTCCCTCTACCACGTGTTGTATATATTCTTCTAACAACATCATGTGTCTTCCCTCTACCACGTGTTGTATATATTCTTCTAACAACATCATGTGTCTTCCTTCCCTCTACCACGTGTTGTATATATTCTTCTAACAACATCATGTGTCTTCCCTCTACCACGTGTTGTATATATTCTTCTAACAACATCATGTGTCTTCCCTCTACCACGTGTTGTATATATTCTTCTAACAACATCATGTGTCTTCCTTCCCTCTACCACGTGTTGTATATATTCTTCTAACAACATCATGTGTCTTCCCTCTACCACGTGTTGTATATATTCTTCTAACAACATCATGTGTCTTCCCTCTACCACGTGTTGTATATATTCTTCTAACAACATCATGTGTCTTCCCTCTACCACGTGTTGTATATATTCTTCTAACAACATCATGTGTCTTCCCTCTACCACGTGTTGTATATATTCTTCTAACAACATCATGTGTCTTCCCTCTACCACGTGTTGTATATATTCTTCTAACAACATCATGTGTCTTCCCTCTACCACGTGTTGTATATATTCTTCTAACAACATCATGTGTCTTCCCTCTACCACGTGTTGTATATATTCTTCTAACAACATCATGTGTCTTCCTCTACCACGTGTTGTATATATTCTTCTAACAACATCATGTGTTGTGTTGTATATATTCTTCTAACAACATCATGTGTCTTCCCTCTACCACGTGTTGTATATATTCTTCTAACAACATCATGTGTCTTCCTTCCCTCTACCACGTGTTGTATATATTCTTCTAACAACATCATGTGTCTTCCTTCCCTCTACCACTTGTTGTATATATTCTTCTAACAACATCATGTGTCTTCCCTCTACCACGTGTTGTATATATTCTTCTAACAACATCATGTGTCTTCCTTCCCTCTACCACGTGTTGTATATATTCTTCTAACAACATCATGTGTCTTCCCTCTACCACGTGTTGTATATATTCTTCTAACAACATCATGTGTCTTCCCTCTACCACGTGTTGTATATATTCTTCTAACAACATCATGTGTCTTCCCTCTACCACGTGTTGTATATATTCTTCTAACAACATCATGTGTCTTCCTTCCCTCTACCACGTGTTGTATATATTCTTCTAACAACATCATGTGTCTTCCCTCTACCACGTGTTGTATATATTCTTCTAACAACATCATGCGTCTTCCTTCCCTCTACCACGTGTTGTATATATTCTTCTAACAACATCATGTGTCTTCCTTCCCTCTACCACGTGTTGTATATATTCTTCTAACAACATCATGTGTCTTCCCTCTACCAC
This sequence comes from Oncorhynchus nerka, assembly GCF_034236695.1. Lineage (NCBI taxonomy): Eukaryota > Metazoa > Chordata > Actinopteri > Salmoniformes > Salmonidae > Oncorhynchus > Oncorhynchus nerka. Next base: position 25,499,341 of record NC_088409.1, read on the forward strand.
GTGTTGTATATATTCTTCTAACAACATCATGTGTCTTCCTTCCCTCTACCACGTGTTGTATATATTCTTCTAACAACATCATGTGTCTTCCTTCCCTCTACCACGTGTTGTATATATTCTTCTAACAACATCATGTGTCTTCCTTCCCTCTACCACGTGTTGTATATATTCTTCTAACAACATCATGTGTCTTCCTTCCCTCTACCACGTGTTGTATATATTCTTCTAACAACATCATGTGTCTTCCTTCCTCTACCACGTGTTGTATATATTCTTCTAACAACATCATGTGTCTTCCCTCTACCACGTGTTGTATATATTCTTCTAACAACATCATGCGTCTTCCCTCTACCACGTGTTGTATATATTCTTCTAACAACATCATGCGTCTTCCTTCCCTCTACCACGTGTTGTATATATTCTTCTAACAACATCATGTGTCTTCCTTCCCTCTACCACGTGTTGTATATATTCTTCTAACAACATCATGTGTCTTCCCTCTACCACGTGTTGTATATATTCTTCTAACAACATCATGCGTCTTCCCTCTACCACGTGTTGTATATATTCTTCTAACAACATCATGTGTCTTCCTTCCCTCTACCACGTGTTGTATATATTCTTCTAACAACATCATGCGTCTTCCCTCTACCACGTGTTGTATATATTCTTCTAACAACATCATGCGTCTTCCCTCTACCACGTGTTGTATATATTCTTCTAACAACATCATGTGTCTTCCCTCTACCACGTGTTGTATATATTCTTCTAACAACATCACGTGTCTTCCTTCCCTCTACCACGTGTTGTATATATTCTTCTAACAACATCATGTGTCTTCCTTCCCTCTACCACATGTTGTATATATTCTTCTAACAACATCATGTGTCTTCCCTCTACCACGTGTTGTATATATTCTTCTAACAACATCATGTGTCTTCCCTCTACCACGTGTTGTATATATTCTTCTAACAACATCATGTGTCTTCCCTCTACCACGTGTTGTATATATTCTTCTAACAACATCATGTGTCTTCCTTCCCTCTACCACGTGTTGTATATATACTTCTAACAACATCATGTGTCTTCCCTCTACCACGTGTTGTATATATTCTTCTAACAACATCATGTGTCTTCCCACTACCACGTGTTGTATATATTCTTCTAACAACATCATGTGTCTTCCCTCTACCACGTGTTGTATATATTCTTCTAACAACATCATGTGTCTTCCCTCTACCACGTGTTGTATATATTCTTCTAACAACATCACGTGTCTTCCTTCCCTATACCACGTGTTGTATATATTCTTCTAACAACATCATGTGTCTTCCTTCCCTCTACCACGTGTTGTATATATTCTTCTAACAACATCATGTGTCTTCCCTCTACCACATGTTGTATATATTCTTCTAACAACATCATGTGTCTTCCTTCCCTCTACCACATGTTGTATATATTCTTCTAACAACATCATGTGTCTTCCCTCTACCACGTGTTGTATATATTCTTCTAACAACATCATGTGTCTTCCCTCTACCACGTGTTGTATATATTCAACTAACAACATCATGTGTCTTCCCTCTACCACGTGTTGTATATATTCTTCTAACAACATCACGTGTCTTCCTTCCCTATACCACGTGTTGTATATATTCTTCTAACAACATCACGTGTCTTCCCACTACCACGTGTTGTATATATTCTTCTAATAACATCATGCGTCTTCCCTCTACCACGTGTTGTATATATTCTTCTAACAACATCATGTGTCTTCCCTCTACCACGTGTTGTATATATTCTTCTAACAACATCATGTGTCTTCCCACTACCACGTGTTGTATATATTCTTCTAACAACATCATGTGTCTTCCTTCCCTCTACCACGTGTTGTATATATTCTTCTCACAACATCATGTGTCTTCCCTCTACCACGTGTTGTATATATTCTTCTAACAACATCATGCGTCTTCCCTCTACCACGTGTTGTATATATTCTTCTAACAACATCATGTGTCTTCCCTCTACCACGTGTTGTATATATTCTTCTAACAACATCATGTGTCTTCCCTCTACCACGTGTTGTATATATTCTAACAACATCATGTGTCTTCCCTCTACCACGTGTTGTATATATTCTTCTAACAACATCATGTGTCTTCCCTCTACCACGTGTTGTATATATTCTTCTAACAACATCATGCGTCTTCCCTCTACCACGTGTTGTATATATTCTTCTAACAACATCACGTGTCTTCCTTCCCTCTACCACGTGTTGTATATATTCTTCTAACAACATCACGTGTCTTCCTTCCCTATACCACGTGTTGTATATATTCTTCTAACAACATCACGTGTCTTCCTTCCCTATACCACGTGTTGTATATATTCTTCTAACAACATCACGTGTCTTCCTTCCCTATACCACGTGTTGTATATATTCTTCTAACAACATCATGTGTCTTCCTTCCCTCTACCACGTGTTGTATATATTCTTCTAACAACATCATGTGTCTTCCCTCCCTCTACCACGTGTTGTATATATTCTTCTAACAACATCACGTGTCTTCCTTCCCTCTACCACGTGTTGTATATATTCTTCTAACAACATCATGCGTCTTCCCTCTACCACATGTTGTATATATTCTTCTAACAACATCATGTGTCTTCCTTCCCTCTACCACGTGTTGTATATATTCTTCTAACAACATCATGTGTCTTCCCACTACCACGTGTTGTATATATTCTTCTAACAACATCACGTGTCTTCCCTATACCACGTGTTGTATATATTCTTCTAACAACATCACGTGTCTTCCCTATACCACGTGTGGTTATATTGTGCCCATCATGTGTTTGCCTTTGCAGTACAGTGGGGGGAAAAAATGATTTAGTCAGCCACCAATTGTGCAAGTTCTCCCACTTAAAAAGATGAGAGAGGCCTGTAATTTTCCTCATAGGTACACTTCAACTATGACAGACAAAATGAGAGAAAAAACCCCCCAGAAAATCACATTGTAGGATTTTTAATGAATTTATTTGCAAATTATGGTGGAAAATAAGTATTTGGTCAATAACACAAGTTTATCTCAATACTTTGTTATATACCCTTTGTTGGCAATGACAGAGGTCAAACATTTTCTGTAAGTCTTCACAAGGTTTTCACACACTTTTGCTGGTATTTTGGCCCATTCCTCCATGCAGATCTCCTCTAGAGCAGTGATGTTTTGGGGCTGTTGCTGGGCAACATGGACTTTCAACTCCCTCCAAAGATTTTCTATGGGGTTGAGATCGAGAGACTGGCTAGGCCACTCCAGGACCTTGAAATGCTTCTTATGAACTCACTCCTTCGTTGCCCGGGCGGTGTGTTTGGGATCATTGTCATGTTGAAAGACCCAGCCACGTTTCATCTTCAATGCCCTTGCTGATGGAAGGAGGTTCTCACAAAAAAAACAGCCCTAATGCATGATGTTCCCACCCCCATGCTTCACAGTAGGTATGGTGTTCTTTGGATGCAACTCAGCATTCTTTGTCCTCTAAACACGACGAGTTGAGTTTTTACCAAAAAGTTATATTTTGGTTTCATCTGACCATATGACATTCTCTCAATCTTCTTCTGGATCATCCAAAGGCTCTCTAGCAAACTTCAGACCGGCCTGGACATGTACTGGCTTAAGCAGGGGGACACGTCTGGCACTGCAGGATTTCAGTCCCTGGCGGCGTAGTGTGTTACTGGTGGTAGGCTTTGTTACTTTGGTCCCAGCTCTCTGCAGGTCATTCACTAGGTCCCCCCGTGTGGTTCTGGGATTTTTGCTCACCGTTCTTGTGATCATTTTGACCCCACGGGGTGAGATCTTGCGTGGAGCCCCAGATCGAGGGAGATTATCCGTGGACTTGTATGTCTTCCATTTCCTAATAATTGCTCCCACAGTTGATTTCTTCAAACCAAGCTGCTTACCTATTGCAGATTCAGTCTTCCCAGCCTGGTGCAGGTCTACAATTTTGTTTCTTGTGTCCTTTGACAGCTCTTTGGTCTTGGCCATAGTGGAGTTTGGAGTGTGACTGTTTGAGGTTGTGGACAGGTGTCTTTTATGCTGATAACAAGTTCAAACAGGTGCCATTAATACAGGTAACGAGTGGAGGACAGAGCCTTTTAAAGAAGAAGTTACAGGTCTGTGAGAGCCATAAATCTTGCTTGTTTGTAGGTGTATTTTCCACCATAATTAGCAAATAAATTCATTAAAAATCCTACAATGTGATTTTCTGGAATTTGTTTCCTCATTTCGTCAGTCATAGTTGAAGTGTACCTATGATGAAAATTACAGGCCTCTCTCATCTTTTTAAGTGGGAGAACTTTCACAATTGGTGGCTGACTAAATACTTTTTTGCCCCACTGTATGTTGTCCCTCCTTACCATTTGAAGAGTATTTACCCAACAATACATAACAGTGTACAATACAGTCTGTGACGCATCCCTCTCAGTGTGTGTGTGTGTGTGTGTGTGTGTGTGTGTGTGTGTGTGTGTGTGTGTGTGTGTCTGTGTGTGTGTGTGTGTTTGCACACTTTCTTTGTCCTCTCTCTGTGTATGTCCTTACAGGGAGGTACATACCACCACTTCTATGTCCTCTCTCTGTGTAGGTCCTTACAGGGAGTTACATACCACCACTTCTATGTCCTCTCTCTGTGTATGTCCTTACAGGGAGGTACATACTACCACTTCTATGTCCTCTCTCTGTGTAGGTCCTTACAGGGAGGTACATACCACCACTTCTATGTCCTCTCTCTGTGTAGGTCCTGACAGGGAGTTACATACCACCACTTCTATGTCCTCTCTCTGTGTATGTCCTTACAGGGAGGTACATACCACCACTTCTATGTCCTCTCTCTGTGTATGTCCTTACAGGGAGGTACATACCACCACTTATATGTCCTCTCTCTGTGTAGGTCCTTACAGGGAGGTACATACTACCACTTCTATGTCCTCTCTCTGTGTATGTCCTTACAGGGAGGTACATACCACCACTTCTATGTCCTCTCTCTGTGTAGGTCCTTACAGGGAGGTACATACCACCACTTCTATGTCCTCTCTCTGTGTAGGTCCTTGCAGGGAGGTACATACCACCACTTCTATGTCCTCTCTCTGTGTAGGTCCTTACAGGGAGGTACATACCACCACTTCTATGTCCTCTCTCTGTGTAGCTCCTTACAGGGAGGTACATACCACCACTTCTATGTCCTCTCTCTGTGTAGCTCCTTACAGGGAGGTACATACCACCACTTCTATGTCCTCTCTCTGTGTAGCTCCTTACAGGGAGGTACATACCACCACTTCTATGGCCGTGGCAGCGGGGAAATGTAATTCCACATTTTGCAGATCAAAGCCCATTGTATTCTAATGTATTCCACACACTCTATTCTAATCTATTCTCTCACATGAACAAACATATGGCGGCTCTCTGCTATGGTTGTTGTGTAATTAATAGGCATGGTGGGGCAATTAAAACAGGGAGGCTTTATGCTGATTAAGATATTTAAAGCATGAATTTCAATGAATGTCTGCCCATACCCTGGGCCCTCTTGCTTTTTCTCTGTGTCTCTATGAGTTTGTTTATTGGTGTAAAAGAGACAGAGAGAGAGATTTGGGTGTGTGTGGGGGGGTGGGTTTTGCTTTTTCTTCTTGCTTTTCTGTGTGTGTTTATGTAGAGTGTCTAACACAAAACCACAACAATTTAGCAATTATCCTTGAATTTTCTGTTACCCGTAAGTAAATAATTCCAGCATTACCAGAATAGCGTCGCTGGAATCATTTGCTGGAGGATGTCACAGCATTAAACAGGTCGGCATTAATACCGCGCTAACTGACTGCGGGCGGGTAACTGTACAGAGAGAGGCGGTCCTCAACCGTTTTCAATAGAAATGATTAATGTGTAGAGCCAGCGGCCTTTAAGTCTATTCCACAGGGGAAGGATGGATGCAGATTCCCATTGCAAGCCATATTCAGCCCCTTAATTGGTACAATTAGTTATCAGGGATACTGTATGTATGTAAAAGTCTGCCTGTCCACAGATAAAGTCCACTCCAGTTACTCCTGAGCAGTGGTTAACAATTGTGTTCCCCACAGTGGAGTTTAATTCACAGTGGATTTAGAGCTATTTACATGATTGAGAGGCCTAATGCCAGTAATGCTGACACCAGAATGAATAACATGCTTAGGGTGCAGGCTGGCTGTTGACTCATAGCCCAGACAGAAACCAGGAAGAATGGGCGAGCGCACACACACGCACCTACACACACACGCAAGCACAGGCCTTTATGAATCAGTATTGTGACCCTGGTGTGTAGACATGAATGGGGCGTTTGCATTACAGAGCCACAGAGTGTAGTGTGTATCTATGTGTTCAGTAAAGCTGGTACATCATGGGGTTAGGCCAGAGAGGTACAGTTGAAGTCGGAAGTTTACGTACACTTAGATTGGAGTCATTCAAACTCGTTTTTCAACCACTCCACAAATTTCTTGTTAAAACCTGTGTAGGACTGGGGTTCCGCTAGTGGACAGCCAACATCTGTGAAATCGCCAACAGCCACTGAAATTGCAGGGCACCAAATACAAATCAACAGAAATCTCATAAATCAAATTTCTCAAACATACAAGTATTAGGCACCATTTTAAAGATAAAATTCTCGTTAATCCAGCTACAGTGTCTGATTTCAAAAAAGCTTTACAGTGAAAGCTCCACAAACAATTATGTTAGGTCACCACCAAGCCAGAGAAAAACCCAGCCAAAGAGAGGAGTCACAAAAAGCACAAAGAGATAAAATAAATCACTAACCTTTGATGATCTTCATCAGATGACACTCATATGACTTCATGTTACATAATACATATATGTTTTGGTTTTGTTCGATAAAGTGCATATTTATATCAAAAAATCTAATTTTACATTGGCGCGTTACGTTCAGTAGTTCTAAAACATGCGGTGATTGTGCAGAGAGCCACATGAATTCACAGAAATACTCATTATAAATGTTGATGAAAATTCTAGTGTTATGCATGGTACTTTAGATACACTTCTCCTTAATGCAACCGCTGTGTAAGATTTCAACAAAACTTTACGGAAAAAGCATAATCTGAGAACGGCGCTCAGAGCCCAAACCAGCCAGAGAATTATCCGCCATGTTGAGTAGTCAACATTATTAATAAATAGCATTATAAATATTCATTTATCTTTGATGACCTTCATCAGAATGCACTCCCAGGAATCGCAGTTCAACAATAAATGCTTGTTTTGTTCGATAATGTCCATCATTTATGTCCAATAGCTTATTTTGTTAGGGCGTTTGGTAAACAAATCCAAAAAAGCGATCTGGTCCAGTCGGACGAAACATTCAAAAAGTTATATTACAGGTCGAAGAAACTTGTCAAACTAAGTATAGAATCAATCTTTAGGATGTTTTTATCATAAAAGTTCAATAATGTTCCAACCGGAGAATTCCACTCTGTAAAAAAGCCATGGCACGAGAGCTAAATCTCTCGTCATGAGGCTGTGACACTCTGCCAGACCACTGACTCAAAGAGCTCTCATCCGGTCCCACTTCGCAGTAGAAGCCTCATTCAAGTTTCTAAAGACAGTTGACATCTAGTGGAAGCCTTAGGAAGTGCATCTTGACCCATATCCCACTGTGTATTCGATAGGACTGAGTTCAAAAACTACAAACCTCAGATTTCCCACTTCCTGTTGGGGTTTTTTCTCAGGTTTTTGCCTGCCATATGAGTTATGTTATACTCACAGACATCAAACAGTTTTAGAAACTTCAGAGTGTTTTTTATCCTATACTAATAATAATATGCATATATTAGCATCTGGGACTGAGTAGGAGGCAGTTCACTCTGGGCACGCTATTCATCCAAAAGTGAAAATGCTGCCCACTATCCCAAAGAAGTTTAAACAAACTACAGTTTTGGCAAGTCAGTTAGGACATCTACTTTGTGCATTACAAGTAATTTTTCCAACAATTGTTTACAGACAGATTATTTCACTCATAATTCACTGCATCACAATTCCAGTGGGTCAGAAGTGTACATACACTAAGTTGACTGTTCCTTTGAGTAGCTTGGGAAAAATCCAGAAAATGATGTCATGGCTTTAGAAGCTTCTGATTGACTCAAATGATGTCAATTAGCCTATTGGAAGTGTACCTGTGGGTGTATTTCAAGGCCCACCTTCCAACTCAGGGCCTTTTTGCTTGACATCAAGAGAAAATCAAAATAAATCAGGCAAGACCTCAGAAAAAAATTGTAGACCTCCACAAGTCTGGTTCATCCTTGGGAGCAATTTCCAAATGCCTGAAGGTACCACGTTCATCTGTACAAACAATATTACGCAAATATAAACACAATGGGACCACGCAGCCGTCTTGCTGCTCAGGAAGGAGATGCGTTCTGTCTCCTAGAGATGAACGTACTTTGGTGCGAAAAGTGCAAATCATTCCCAGAACAACAGCAAAGGACCTTGTGAAGATGCTGGAGGAAACAGGTACAAAAGTATCTACATCCACAGTAAAATGAGTCCTATATCAACATAACCTGAAAGGCCGTTCAGCAAGGAAGAATCCACTGCTCCAAAACCGCCATAAAAAAGACAGACTACGGTTTGCAACTGCACATGGGGACAAAGATCATACTTTTTGGAGAAATGTCCTCTGGTCTGATGAAACAAAAATAGAACTGTTTGGCCATAATGACCATCATTATGTTTGGAGGAAAAAGGGGGAGGTTTGCAAGCCGAAGAACACCATCCAAACTGTGAAGCACGAGGGTGGCAGCATCATGTTGTGGGGGTGCTTTGCTGCAGGAGGACCCCAAGCATACTTCCAAAGTTGTGGCAAAATGGCTTAAGGACAACAAAGTCAAGGTATTGGAGTGACCATCACAAAGCCCTGACATGAATCCTATAGAAAATTTGTGGGCAGAACTGAAAAAGTGTGTGCGAGCAAGGAAGCCTACAAACCTGACTTAGTTACACCAGCTCTGGCAGGAGGAATGGGCCAAAATTCACCCAACTTATTTGGGGAAGCTTGTGGAAGGCTACCCGAAACGTTTGACCCAAGTTAAACAATTTAAATGCAACCCTAACAAATACTAATTGAGTATGTAAACTTCTGTCCCTCTGGGAATGTGATGAATGAAATAAAAGCTGAAATAAATAATTCTCTCTACTATTATTCTGACATTTCACATTCTTAAAATAAAAGTGATGATCCTAACTGACCTAAGACAGGGACTTTTTACTAGGATTAATGTCAGGAATTGTGAAAAACTGAGTTGAAATGTATTTGGCTAAGGTGTATGTAAACTTCTGACTTCAGCTGTATATAGATGAAGGGGAGGGTGTCAGTCTTTTTCTCTTACGTGTTTAATCCCTCTTCAATGTTTCCTGCTCCCTTTTGGTTCCTTTTTACATTCTTTCTCTCTCTCTCTCTCCTCTTTCTTTCGCCCTCTCCTCTCTCTTTCTCTCTCCTCTTCCTCTTTCTCTCTCCTCTTTCTTTCGCCCTCTCCTCTCTCTTTCTCTCTCCTCTTCCTCTTTCTCTCTCCTCTTCCTCTTTCTCTCTCCTCTTCCTCTTTCTCTCTCCTCTTTCTTTCGCCCTCTCCTCTCTCTCTCTCTCTCCTCTTTCTTTCGCCCTCTCCTCTCTCTCTCTCTCTCCTCTTTCTTTCGCCCTCTCCTCTCTCTTTCTCTCTCCTCTTCCTCTTTCTCTCTCCTCTTTCTTTCGCCCTCTCCTCTCTCTCTCTCTCTCCTCTTTCTTTCGCCCTCTCCTCTCTCTCTCTCTCTCCTCTTTCTTTCGCCCTCTCCTCTCTCTTTCTCTCTCCTCTTCCTCTTTCTCTCTCCTCTTCCTCTTTCCCTCTCCTCTTTCTTTCGCCCTCTCCTCTCTCTCTCTCTCTCCTCTTTCTTTCGCCCTCTCCTCTCTCTTTCTCTCTCCTCTTCCTCTTTCTCTCTCCTCTTCCTCTTTCTCTCTCCTCTTTCTTTCGCCCTCTCCTCTCTCTCTCTCTCCTCTTTCTTTCGCCCTCTCCTCTCTCTCTCTCTCCTCTTTCTTTCGCCCTCTCCTCTCTCTTTCTCTCTCCTCTTCCTCTTTCTCTCTCCTCTCTCTTTCTCTCTCCTCTCTCTTTCTCTCTCCTCTCTCTTTCTCTCTCCTCTCTCTTTCTCTCTCCTCTCTCTTTCTCTCTCCTCTTCCTCTTTCTCGAGCAACGCAGCAGTAGAAGAGAACAGGAAGATTCAGCACTACATGGTCAGGATCTATAAGCATCTACCAGGGGGAACATTTCTATATAATGAACAGAGTACATCTTCTGTGGAGGCCCTCCTGAGGAAAGGAGTGCAGGAACAGAGAGGCCCTCCTGAGGAAAGGAGTGCAGGAACAGAGAGAGGCAGAGAAGGTGAGAGAGAGCGGAAGAGAGCGAGAGAGGAAGAGAGAGAATGTTCTTATAGTATAGCCTACAGTCTTCAGGTCCCACTGCAGCACGTGTCAACACTTCTGTCTGTGTCTGCTTCTTTCTTTTTCCCCCCTCTCCTTTATCTCTCCAGCTCTCCTTCCCCTACTGTATTGTCCCATTGTCTCAACTAGTCATCTGTTGTAGTTCACATCCCCTCATGACAGGCTCAAACACACACTCAACAGTGTAATTTATCAAACCTCCTGTCCCACAATGCACTGAGTAAGCCCTACGCAGTGCACTGAGTAAGCCCTACGCAGTGCACTGAGTAAGCCCTACGCAGTGCACTGAGTAAGCCCTACATCACATTCCCTGTCAACTAGTTGTGAACTATTACTCTCTCACTAGCAGGGTAACACAAGGTTAACATGGTCTAGAATAATAAGCTCTGTTGCTCTATTGTTTCACTTATCTCCTGCAGTCACTTTATCATGACTAATGATCTTAACAAGATATACAGGAGATAAAGGCTTTTATTCATTCATACAAGAGGTACATAGCTGACAATGGACTTCCATTACAATAGACTAAACAGCCAAATATACAGTATATGTATAATGTGTCAATATAAAACTAGTTATACATTATATTCATCCTGTATGTCAGATTATTCCACAGCCTGTACAGAGGTCATGTTGCAGCCATTACCATAGATCAGAAGTTAATCATGTTTAAAACAGCCATCCTATTGACTCATCAGTGAAGGTTAGCCCTGTTTCAGCCATTTGCTGCATGGAGCAGAACGATCAAGCAGCCAATACAGCGCCTCGATACACCGGATCAATAACCCCAGTCTGACCAATGGGATGGGGGGGGGGCTCTGTGGATCCACGGCTCTCCCCTACCATTATATCCACTCTAGTAGCCTTTTCCTGAAGTCAAATTACCTAGAGGCCTCATGGGTGGAATGTTATTCATCATTTCATTTTTTTTGTACCTGCCGAAAATTGGTCTTTCTATGTCAAACAGTTTGTAATATTTCAGTCTACTTTCATGTATATAAAGTGTAATATTGGGATGCAACCTCAAGAACAGGGGGTTGGGTTATATTGTTACAGCTGGATAAAGGGGTAGGACAGGGAGTTGGGTTATATAGTTACAGCTGGATAAAGGGGTAGGACAGGGAGTTGGGTTATATAGTTACAGCTGGAGAAAGGGGTAGGACAGGGGGTTGGGTTATATAGTTACAGCTGGAGAAAGGGGTAGGACAGGGGGTTGGGTTATATAGTTACAGCTGGAGAAAGGGGTAGGACAGGGGGTTGGGTTATATAGTTACAGCTGGAGAAAGGGGTAGGACAGGGGGTTGGGTTATATAGTTACAGCTGGAGAAAGGGGTAGGACCTGAGCGCTCTAAGTGCTGCTTCTGTGGACAGTGTAGCTTTACTGGTTAAATGTGTCTGTGGTGGATGGCCGTAAAACAAAAAGGAACTGCTGCAGTGTAGTTACTGTCACGGAGGGGTTTAAGCAGGCAGGAATTGATGCATCAGTATGAACGTGTGTGTGTTACTCGGGGGTGGAGTTAAGGCGGACAGTGCTTTGAGGCAGTGTGGAGGTGGAGGGGTCTGACATGGCCATAGTCTTCACTCCCATCTTCTTCAGAGAGCGCTCATCTGTGACGGACATAGAGCGCGAGTACGCCGGACGAGGGGCTGCTGCAGAAGAGAAAGAGAGGCAGGGGGAATGAAGGGAACGAAGAAGAAGTTGAGTGGTTAAATTATTCAAATACACATCCCTTCACAGTTCACACACCCATAATAAAAATTCAAATACACTTTTTTTTCAAAATGAGATGAATGGCATGAAATGTTTTTGGGTAAAATCTGCTCGGCGCCTGCAGTAGCATGTTCTGGCCTGTAGGTGATCCGGACAGCGCAGCGAGCTGCAGCAGAGAGAGTAAGCAATGACTGCAAATCCATTTCAGCCTCATGTCTCGCATACCACACGAACATTCTACGGGCCATACTGTGGCTGCTGCCCTTGATATCATTCAGCAGCAACAACCGTCCGAACTTCTCATGACTCACCAGCAGGGGGCAGAGTGACCACACACACACACTAGGGCTGCAATTTGCAGTAAGTGCTGCAATAGCTACCCAAACTCCTATGCCCCACCCACGGACATTAGTTTCTTCTCTGCAATTATTCTGGATCTGAGTACCTACCCGACGATTTCTAGAACGCAAACATATTCTAACAGTTCTGATTGGTCCCAGAAACCGATGGGTTGGGCCAGAGCCAGAACACAGGTGGGTAAATCAGGGTTTCGAAAATTCGTCATTGGCTTTGATACTCTGATTGGTTATAGACTATCCAATCGCTGATTACTTGTAATGAGGGCTGTTTTGTAAAAACATCCCTCATTTAAACATCACCTCAAACTATTTCAATGATTGCAGTCTCAGACTGAAGTATGTAGCTAACATAGAGCAGAGGAAGAATTCAGTTTGAGTCTCCAGGCAATATTGTGCTCACTCTCCTCTGCTCTCACTGAGCTTCCTTTCTGTGAAATACCTATTTAGCTTCTTCCCTCTCTCTTACCTCTTGTTCTCTCAATGATCTTTCTGTCTTTCTCGCCACCTCTCCGCCTCTGCATGCTCTTCCCTTCTTCCCCTCCCCCTCTCTCACTTTTCACCCATCCTTGTGCTTTCTCCCTCCCCCCTACTTTCTCAAAAGGTCCCCTATGCTCCCTCTTCTCCCCCTCTTCCATCCACTCTTCCTTCCATCACTCTCTCCTTTCTCTCCACTTTACCTTCTCTGTCTCTCTCTCTCTTACCCCGCCGCCCCTTTTCTCATCTCTCTCCTTCTCTGTTAAAATACAATATAATAATAGTAATAATAGTACAGTAGTAGACTAGTAGTTACTACAGCTGGGTGATATGGACACAAACCCCATAGCGATAAATTGCCTGTACAGATACGATAATGATAAATAGAACGATACGTTTCTAACATTAATGTGAACTGCTCAGTTTTTAATATTATCCTTTAAAATACTAGTTGTGGTTGAAGACATCAATTATCCAATTAACAATCACCCATATTTGCAAAACGCATTTAATTTCAAACTTCACATTTCTCCAGAGTACTTATCATAATGAATGATATCAGAAAAATGCCTTGGATAAGTGATCGGTGTCGATCATTTTCCGTTTATGGTCCCAGCTCTAATAGTCACCTGTGTTGTTGTTCTGGGTTGATTTGAGTTTGCTGTTGGTCTGTTCCTGTATCTGCCGCTCATACTCTCTCACATCCTCCAAACTCATCCCTGTAGGGAAAAGCACAGTCTGATGAGATTATAATACATTATTATATCTATGTAACATGTGTATCATAATGCATTATAACCATGTCACATGTGTATCATAATGCATTATAACCATGTCACGTGTGTATCATAATGCATTATAACCATGTCACGTGTGTATCATAATGCATTATAACCTTGTCACATGTGTATCATAATGCATTATAACCATGTCACATGTGTATCATAATGCATTATAACCATGTCACATTATTATCATCATGTCCTACATGTTCTATTATAATTTTTTTAATTCACCTTTATTTAACCAGGTAGGCTAGTTGAGAACAAGTTCTCATTTACAACTGCGACCTGGCCAAGAATAAAGCAAAGCAGTTCGACACATACAACAACACAGAGTTACCCATGGAGTAAACAAACATACAGTCAATAATACAGTAGAAAAAAGGCTATATACAGTGTGTGCAAATTAGGTAAGATAAGGGAGGTAAGGCAATAAATAGGCCAATAGTGGCGAAGTAATTACAATATAGCAATTAAAACACTGGAGTAATTGATGTGCAGAAGATGAATGTGCAAGTAGAGATACTGGGGTGCAATGGAGCAAGTGAAGTAAATACAGTATGGGGATGAGGTAGTTGGATGGGCTATATTACAGATGGGCTATGTACAGGTGCAGTGATCTGTGAGCTGCTCTGACAGCTGGTGGTTAAAGTTAATGAGGTAGATGTGAGTCTCCAGCTTCAGTGATTTTTGCAGTTCGTTCCGGTCATTGGCAGCAGAGAACTGGAAGGAGAGGCGGCCAAAGGAGGAATTGGCTTTGGGGGTGACTAGTGAGATATACCTGCTGGAGCGCGTGCTACGGGTGGGTGCTGCTGTGGTGACCAGTGAGCTGAGATAAGGCGGGGCTTTATCTAGCAGAGACTTGTAGATGACCTGGAGCCAGTGGGTTTGGCGATGAGTATGAAGTGAGGGCCAGCCAACGAGAGCGTACAGGTTGCAATGGTGGGTAGTATATGGGACTTTGGTGACAAAACGGATGGCACTGTGATAGACTGCATCCAATTTGTTGAGTAGAGTGTTGGAGGCTATTTTGTAAATGACATCGCCGAAGTCGAGGATCGGTAGGATAGTCAGTTTTACGAGGGTATGTTTGGCAGCATGAGTGAAGGAGGCTTTGTTACGAAATAGGAAGCTGATTCTAGATTTAATTTTGGATTGGAGATGCTTAATGTGAGATTGGAAGGAGAGTTTATAGTCTAACAAGACACCTAGGTATTTGTAGTTGTCCACATATTCAGAACCGTCCAGAGTAGTGATGCTGGACAGGTGGGCAGCGATTGGTTGCATTTAGTTTTACTTGCATTTAAGAGCAGTTGGAGGCAAATAATCATGTCCTACATGTTATAAAACATAACTATGTCCTATTATAAACATGTTCTTTCTATATGTTATGAAGCATTATAACCATGCCCTGTTATTATCATGTCCTATACTTTGAATCATTATAAACATGTTCTATAATGTATTGCATTACAACCATGTTCTATAATATAATGCATTATAAACATGTTCTATAATATAATGCATTACAACCATGTCCTATTATAATCATGCGCTATATGTTATAAGGCATTATAACCATGTCCTCTACTGACCATGCCATTCGTCTGTCCAGGCCACAGCCTGTCTGTGCCCCACCAGTAGGATGTCCTGGATGTTCTGTCAGATCATACACACCAGAGAAAATACATTTCTTAAAGAAACACATCCAAAGGCTTTCAGCAGATGCTGCTGGAGATCAGTGTATATGTTGAGCAAAAAGAAAATATTCCCCACACGCAATCTATGCTGTCAAATGTGTTTCCTTAAACAACATTTTGACCTGTAGGTCTTTATCAGGTTCTCAACCTGATGCATGATGGTAAATGTAGTTTCCTCTCACCCTGTGTATGAAGTCCTCAGTCTTTCCCTGGAAGCCGTAGACTTCGAAACTGCACTGCACCCTCTTATAGGAACACATGATGGGGGTGCTGTCCTTACGCCACCCTTCCACCAGGGGGCCTCGGCCCGTCTTCTCAGACACCCAGCGGCTCAGGTCCTACAGAGACAAAGTACACATTACCTGCTGACTGAGCTAAATCCCTGGTCGGTGTGTAGAGGGGGAGGTGTGTGGGTGTGGGAGTGCGTGTGTGCAGGCCTGTGTGAGCAGGATGTTGCTCAATGCCTCACATATAATCTATGAATGATTCAACATGATAGGCATCTGGGGCCCAAGATGCATAGATTGTACAAGTGTCTGTGTATTTACGTTTGTGTTTATCTAAAGTACGTCTTCCTCTGTCTCTGCGTGAGATAGTGAGTGTGTGTGTGTTTTCAGCTATGTGTCTTGCTGATTGATCTTTGTTTCTGAAGTTACTGGAACTGCGGAAGTCAGGAGGAGGAAATGTGTGTGTACACGCTAGTACCTCTGTCTCCTTGTAGTGTTTGTCAGGGATGGGGTCAATGAGGATATCCAGGTGGCTCACGCTCTCTGCAGGGGTGGGCCTGTCTCCAAATACCTGCAACCGAGCAGAGGGGGAGGTCACTCAGAAATAGACTGACACACACACTGGAGCCAGGGCCTAGTAGATGAGGAAATAGACTGACACACACACTGGAGTCAGGGCCTAGTAGATGTAATAGTGAGGTCACACATTGTATCACCCCTCATAATACTCCACCCTCAGTCTTTTAGCAAATCATTACACTACAGCAAAACACCACACACAGAGAGAGAGACAGGGAGATTAGGGGAGAGAGAAAGAGGTGGGGAGAAGGGGTAAGGGAGAGAGAGGGAGCACACTAAATCACAGAGGAAGAGAGAGACAAGCAGATGGAGCAGGCGAGGATGGACGAGCGGGGGTGAAAGAGGAGAGAAAGAACGAGACACTTATCAAAGAAAGAGAGATAAAAGTCACTGTTGTTTCTGTTCTGTTCTGTCCCCTTGTCCTGACAGAAAGCGAAAGAGAGAGTAATGTCTCTTTTGAAGATGTTCATTCCTCTGCTGGTATTTAACAAAGAGCAGAGCAGGGAGACAAACCCACTGCCAGATAATCAGCTGTGTTTCAGATCCTATTATGCCCTGTGTCTCTTGTGTTTAAGAACCTGTTCTCTCATATAAGGTATGTCTTGTCTGTCTGACTGTTGACACTTGTCATAGTTGCCATTTTTCCATGTCAAAAGCATTGTTTTACCTCATCCTTTAAACCT
Organism: Oncorhynchus nerka; assembly: GCF_034236695.1. Classification (NCBI taxonomy): domain Eukaryota; kingdom Metazoa; phylum Chordata; class Actinopteri; order Salmoniformes; family Salmonidae; genus Oncorhynchus; species Oncorhynchus nerka. The sequence continues at coordinate 25,516,344 of NC_088409.1, forward strand.
GCTTATATTCCTCTGTTTTGGTTGTGCTTTTGTGCTCTTTAGATGTCCTCTATGTTGTTGTGCATTGTAATAGAGGTGTATGTATGGATTGTGGTGTGTGTGTGTGTGTGTGTGTGGGAGCATATGTGCATTAATGTGTGTGTGTGTGTTTCTGCTAAAAATGAACACATGTAACCTGTAGCTGGGAGAAGGTTGAAACAAGCTTCGCCACATTTCTGGATACACACACTAACAGCCAACAGCCAGACGAGTTCGGTCTTGTTCCCAGGTTTCTATCCCAAAATGACAGGGGCACGCTGTAGGGACAAACCAGCTCAGAATTGTGTTTGTGTCAGAATTCCGTGACAAGGCCAGAAAAGGTGGTGAAACAAGCCTGTAATACAAGCATGTACCCTTCGTTCTCCCTCTCACACAAACACCGTGGATGGCTAATAGATCTGACGCTATTGCATTCTGGCCTTTGCTTGTTTTCCTTATAATAGCCATATCAATTTGATGAGCATTCTCCTTACACTGCAGAGAAGATTGCAATTTCTCTCCCTCTCTCCCTCTCTCCCACCCTTCTTTCAGTCTCTCACCCCCTCTTCTCTCTCTCCTTCAGTCATACTCACATTATTGTTGTCACCATTGTTGTTCTCAAACCTGGTCTCAATACGGATGCTGAACTTGGGAAGGAAGGAGACCTACAGTAGATGAAGGATGGATGGAGGGAGAGAGTAGACAGATGAGGTTAAGTATACAGATATTTGGAGAGGGATGAGCTCTACTGCATGTATATGATGTGTGAATACTTACTGAGTACTCTGAAGCACACACACCGCAGAAGTTCCATACGGATAGAGAGGAACATTATTAGTGACACACCATACACACATTTCAAAACATGTGGAACAAACGAGGTTTAAAAGTAAATTGGGTCTAGATAAGATAGATTGGGTTTAATCTAAGTGCAGACAAGGAAACAGTTGACTTGACCCTATAGGAAGAACAGGTTGGTAGCAGGTGAAACGTCTGTGTATGTGGTGGACAGAATAGTGTTGTCAGACCTGTGATGGTGTAAGGGTAGAAGTTCCAGGCCTTCTCTGTCACATAGAAGACCCTGGGGACAAACACACTCACCCAGGATGGCAGTTTACTGTCAGAGAGAGAGACAGACAGAGGGGAGGAATGTACTGTTATCGTCGCTGAGGTAGATGTACGTGTGTGGTATGATCTAGGGCTAGGCCATAGGGGTGGGTGTGGGATAGTAGGTGTGTGTTACTGCTGGTATCATTTCTTGGTTGAGCAGTGCTAGGAGTGTGTGAGGTACAGTGGGTGTGTGTATGTGGTACAGCTGCACCATCGAGAGCATCACCGCCTGGTATGGCAACTTCTTGGTATCTGACCTTAAGGTGCTACTGAGGGTAGTGTGAACGGGACCAAGGTTCCTGCCATCCAGGACCTATATAATAAGCGGTGTCAGAGGAAAGCCCAAAAAATTGTCAGAGACTACAGTCACTCAAGTCGTAGACTGTTTTCTCTGCTACCGCACGGCAAGCGGTACCGGAGCGCCAAGTCTAGGACCAAAAGGCTCCTTAACAGCTTCTACCCCCAAGCCATAAGACTGCTGAACAATTCATCAAATGGCCACCGGACGATTTACATTGACCCCCCCCCTCCATTTGTTTGTACACTGCTGCTACTTGCTGTTTATTATCTATGCATAATCACTTCACCCCTACCATGTACAAAATCACCTCTAACCTGTACATTGACTCGGTACCAGTACCCCCTGTATATAACCTCGTTATTGTGTTACTTTTTTATAATTTTTTACTTTAGTTTATTATAAAATATTTTCTTAACTCTTTGTTGAACTGCACTGTTGGTTAAGGGTTTGTATCTAAGCATTTCACTGTAAGGTCTACACTGTTGGTTAAGGGTTTGTATGTAAGCATTTCACTGTAAGGTCTACACTGTTGGTTAAGGGTTTGTATGTAAGCATTTCACTGTAAGGTCTACACTGTTGGTTAAGGGTTTGTATCTAAGCATTTCACTGTAAGGTCTACACTGTTGGTTAAGGGTTTGTATGTAAGCATTTCACTGTAAGGTCTACACTGTTGGTTAAGGGTTTGTATGTAAGCATTTCACTGTAAGGTCTACACTGTTGGTTAAGGGTTTGTATGTAAGCATTTCACTGTAAGGTCTACACTGTTGGTTAAGGGTTTGTATGTAAGCATTTCACTGTAAGGTCTACACTGTTGGTTAAGGGTTTGTATGTAAGCATTTCACTGTAAGGTCTACACTGTTGGTTAAGGGTTTGTATGTAAGCATTTCACTGTAAGGTCTACACTGTTGGTTAAGGGTTTGTATGTAAGCATTTCACTGTAAGGTCTACACTGTTGGTTAGGGTTTGTATGTAAGCATTTCACTGTAAGGTCTACACTGTTGGTTAAGGGTTTGTATGTAAGCATTTCACTGTAAGGTCTACACTGTTGGTTAAGGGTTTGTATGTAAGCATTTCACTGTAAGGTCTACACTGTTGGTTAAGGGTTTGTATGTAAGCATTTCACTGTAAGGTCTACACTGTTGGTTAAGGGTTTGTATGTAAGCATTTCACTGTAAGGTCTACACTTGTATTCTGCGCTTGTGACAAAGTTTGATTTGAGGTACAGTGTTAATGTGGGTGTGTTACCTATTGAGGTAGATGCGTTTCTCAGTGAGCTGTCCCAGGCCATGTTGGGGATGTGTGTCTGGTTGGTTCCTCACCACCTCCACTCCCTCCCCTCCTCCGCTCTGCTCATTACTGTGTTTACTGATCATGTACAGCTGCCCAATCTTATACTGGGGGGGGAGGGGGAGACAATTCACACAGTCCTGTCTTAATACCACATCCTTCTTCCAATTAATGTAGATCGTACAGCAGTCAGTTAATTTATCATAAAACCGGACGCGTTTATGGACTGCTCACGGTGAGCTTTTCTTAGGAACATATCTAAGGTCAGCTCACCCTCCTCCAAAGCCCTAACCTTATCCATTAGGACAACAATGAACAACTAACCTTAGATCAGTGAAAAGGCTGCCTTCTTCCTGTGTGTGCCCTGACCATCAGCTTGACGTGGAAACGTCAGTTCCCTGTATACTGAACGGATTAAAGCTCAAATAAACACATTTCTGACGGTTTTTTTTGAGAGCTGCATCAAATGTCATTTTGTAAGTTTTCCTTGGTATGCCCTTTATTTGGGCTCCCGAGTGGCACAGCGGCCTAGGGCACTGCATCTCAGTGCAAGAGGTGTCACTGCAGTCCCTGGTTCGAATCCAGGCTGCATTACTGTACATCTAGCTGTGATTGGGAGTCCCATAGGGCGGTGCGCAATTGGCCCAGCGTCGTCTGGGTTTTGCTGGGGTAGGTCGTCATTGTCAATAAGAATTTGTTCTTAACTAGTTAAAGGTTAAACGTAAAAAATGTAGATTTAAAAATGTATTTAAAATATTTTTGCAATTGTTGTCGGGCACCCCTCCTTTGTTGAAGCATGGAACCCCACCTGAACTCTGACCTTAGACCAATAGTATCTAGCTGTTACTTGCCCAAGTCCTTAAGGCAGTGATAAGACTTGGGTTGGGAAACCCAGAACCATTCATTGACAGTGTTTACCTAGTCCTGTCCTATAGACAGATGTTAAGATCACTGAATGTCTATGTCTATGTCTGTTCTGGTCATTCTTTACGTGAATGTCTATCAATGCCTCTGTTCTGGCCATTCTCTATGTGAATGGATATCTATGTCTCTGTTCTGGCCATTCTCTATGTGAATGTCTATCAATGCCTCTGTTCTGGCCATTCTCTATGTGAATGGATATATATGTCTCTGTTCTGGCCATTCTCTATGTGAATGGATATCAATGTCTCTGTTCTGGCCATTCTCTATGTGAATGGATATCTATGTCTCTGTTCTGGCCATTCTCTATGTGCATGTCTATCAATGTCTCTGTTCTGGCCATTCTCTATGTGAATGGATATCTATGTCTCTGTTCTGGCCATTCTCTATGTGAATGTCTATCAATGTCTCTGTTCTGGCCATTCTCTATGTGAATGGATATCTATGTCTCTGTTCTGGCCATTCTCTATGTGAATGTCTATCAATGTCTCTGTTCTGGCCATTCTCTATGTGAATGGATATCTATGTCTCTGTTCTGGCCATTCTCTATGTGAATGGATATCTATGTCTCTGGTCTGGTCACTCTGTATGTGAATAGATATCTATGTCTCTGGTCTGGTCACTCTCTATGTTAATAGATATCTATGTCTCTGGTCTGGTCACTCTGTATGTGAATGTGTCACCCACCCTTTGACTAACAACACAAACCCACACAGCGTTATGTTTCTCTTTGACTTCAGACCCCTGTGACAGTTTTGTGGTTAATGTGTTGTACTGATGATGACTGAAACATCCAGTGTAGTGAGACAGCAACTATATTATGTGAATGTGCCCCACCCTTTGACTAACAACAAAACATCGTCATTTGTCCCCCACCCTTTGACTAAAAACAAAACTAACACATACCGGTCTTAATTTGTTCCTCAGCTTTTGACTAAATATGAAACACACGTACCTGTGTCTTAATCCGCCAACCTACTAGTACAACCAGCTACACTTCCCTCAGAATTAGAAGTGTGTGTGTGTGTGTGTGTGTGTGTGTGTGTGTGTGTGTGTGTGTGTGTGTGTGTGTGTGTGTGTGTGTGTGTGTGTGTGGAACTATAAGCTGATCCCACTAAAGCTGCATAGGAATCTTAATGCGCTTCCCCATCAGACCGTGAGAGTCAGAGTTCCACACGTGGAATGGATCTCACCTTAGAATTTGGTTCTGTGTGATTTTACAGAGACTATTTTCAGATAGATATACACAAGCCACCGATCCAGGGTTTTTTCTGCAAAGAAAAGTCTTGGGCGGGCTTCCTAAGTGTGTTTTCGGGCTGCCTATGTCCAAACAGTAAAAAAAAAAATCTTATAATAAAATGGAATGGAAAAAGGATGGAAAAACGTTGTGAGTGTAAACTTAAATGACTAAAACCAGATATAAACTAGGTAGAAAAGATAACAGACCTGCCCCTGAAGTCTGAAGTTTACATACATTTAGCCAAATACATTTCAACTCACTTTTTCACAATTCCTGACATTTAATCGTAGTAAAAAATTCCCTGTTTTAGGTCAGTTAGGATCTTCACTTCATTTTAAGAATGTGAAATGTCAGAATAATAGTAGAGAGAATGATTTATTTCAGCTTTTATTTCGTTCATCACATTCCCAGTGGGTCAGAAGTTTACATGCAATCAATTAGTATTTGGTAGCATTACCTTTAAATTGTTTAACTTGGGTCAAACGTTTAGGGTAACCTTCCACAAGCTTCCCACAATAAGTTGGGTGAATTTTGGCCCATTCCTCCTGACAGAGCTGGTGTAACTGAGTCAGGTTTGTAGGCCTCCTTGCTCGCACCGGCTTTTTCAGTTCTGGCCACAAATTTTCTATAGGATTGAGGTCAGGGCTTTGTGATGGCCACTCCAATACCTTGACTTTGTGTCCTTAAGCCATTTTGCCACAACTTTGGAAGTATGCTTGGGGTCATTGTCCATTTGGAAGACCCATTTGTGACCAAGCTTCAACTTCCTGACTGATGTCTTGAGATGTTGCTTCAATATATCCACATACATTTTCCTTCCTCATGACACCATCTATTTTGTGTAGTGCACCAGTCCCCCACAACATGATGCTGCCACCCCCGTGCTTCACGGTTCAGATGGTGTTCTGCAGCTTGCAAGCATCCCCCTTTTTCCTCCAAACATAACGATGATCATTATGGCCAAACAGTTCTATTTTTGTTTCATCAGACCAGAGGACATTTCTCCAAAAGGTAGAATCTTTGTCCCCATGTACAGTTGAAAACCGTAGTCTGGCATTTTTCTGTCGGTTTTGGAGCAGTGGCTTCTTCCTTGCTGAGTGGCCATTAAGGTTACTACAGCTCGGCATTCAACACCATAGTACCCTCCAAGCTCGTCATCAAGCTCGAGACCCTGGGTCTCGACCCCGCCCTGTGCAACTGGGTACTGGACTTCCTGACGGGCCGCCCCCAGGTGGTGAGGGTAGGCAACAACATCTCCTCCCCGCTGATCCTCAACACGGGGGCCCCACAAGGGTGCGTTCTGAGCCCTCTCCTGTACTCTCTGTTCACCCACGACTGCGTGGCCACGCACGCCTCCAACTCAATCATCAAGTTTGCGGACGACACAACAGTGGTAGGCTTGATTACCAACAACGACGAGACGGCCTACAGGGAGGAGGTGAGGGCCCTCGGAGTGTGGTGTCAGGAAAATAACCTCACACTCAACGTCAACAAAACTAAGGAGATGATTGTGGACTTCAGGAAACAGCAGAGGGAACACCCCCCTATCCACATCGATGGAACAGTAGTGGAGAGGGTAGCAAGAGTTAAGTTCCTCGGCATACACATCACAGACAAACTGAATTGGTCCACTCACACTGACAGCGTCGTGAAGAAGGCGCAACAGCGCCTCTTCAACCTCAGGAGGCTGAAGAAATTCGGCTTGTCACCAAAAGCACTCACAAACTTCTACAGATGCACAATCGAGAGCATCCTGGCGGGCTGTATCACCGCCTGGTACGGCAACTGCTCCGCCCTCAACCGTAAGGCTCTCCAGAGGGTAGTGAGGTCTGCACAACGCATCACCGGGGCAAACTACCTGCCCTCCAGGACACCTACACCACCCGATGTTACAGGAAGGCCATAAAGATCATCAAGGACATCAACCACCGAACCACTGCCTGTTCACCCCGCTATCATCCAGAAGGCGAGGTCAGTACAGGTGCATCAAAGCTGGGACCGAGAGACTGAAAAACAGCTTCTATCTCAAGGCCATCAGACTGTTAAACAGCAATCACTAACATTGAGTGGCTGCTGCCAACACACTGTCATTGACACTGACCCAACTCCAGCCACTTTAATAATGGGAATTGATGGGAAATGATGTAAATATATCACTAGCCACTTTAAACAATGCTACCTTATATAATGTTACTTACCCTACACTATTCATCTCATATGCATATACTGTACTCTAGATCATCGACTGCATTCTTATGTCACTAGCCACTTTAACTATGCCACTTTGTTTACTTTGTCTACATACTCATCTCATATGTATATACTGTACTCGATACCATCTACTGTATGCTGCTCTGTACCATCACTCATTCATATATCCTTATGTACATATTCCTTATCCCCTTACACTGTGTATAAGACAGTAGTTTTGGAATTGTTAGTTAGATTACTTGTTGGTTATCACTGCATTGTCGGAACTAGAAGCACAAGCATTTCGCTACACTCGCATTAACATCTGCTAACCATGTGTATGTGACAAATAAAATGTGATTTGATTTGAAGGTTATGTCGATATAGGACTCATTTTACTGTGGATATAGATACTTTTGTACCTGTTTCCTTCAGCATCTTCACAAGTTTCCTTTGCTGTTGTTCTGGGATTGATTTGCACTTTTCTCACCAAGGTACGTTCATCTCTAGGGGACTCCTTCCTGAGCGGTATGACGTGGTCCCATGGTATTTATACTTGTTCATCTGTACAAACAATAGCATACGTGGTACCTTCAGGGATATGGAAATTGCGCCCAAGGATGAGCCAGACTTGTGGAGGTCTACAATTTTTTATATTCCCATGACGTCAAGCAAAGAGGCACTGAGTTTGAAGGTAGTCCTTGAAATACATCCGCAGGTACACCACCAATTGACCCTAAATATTGTCAATTAGCCTATCAGAAGCTTCTAAAGCCATGATATCATTTTCTGGAATGTTCCAAGCTGTTTAAAGACACAGTCAACTTAGTGTATGTAAACTTCTGACCCACTGGAATTGTGATACAGTGAATTATAAGTGAAATAATCTGTCTGTACACAATTGTTGGAAAAATGACTTGTGTCATGCACAAAGTAGATGTCCTAACCGACTTGACAAAACTATAGTTCGTTAACAATACATTTGTGGAGTGGATGAAAAACAAGTTTTAATGACTCCAACCTAAGTGCATGTAAACTTCCGACTTCAACTGTATACATGTTTATACTATCATCTCTGAGGACCAACAGTCACCAAAATAAGAGAGAGAAAGTCCGGGACAATCTAAAATGATACATTCAGGAGTGTTTTTGTCATGGCATGGGGCCTCCATTGACTTTGTTCCTCCATTGACTCCATTGACTTTATTTTGAGTCATTCACATAGCATAAGCCATGGCAACATGTTTAGAATGGCAGGAATTGATCTTTAAACTGTACATTTCTCTCCTCAGCCTCATGGCAGAATTGCAGGAAAACGGCGGTCAAAACGGCGGTCAACAGGAAGGCCTCTGTCACGCCCTGGTCGAAGTATTTTGTGTTTTTCTTCATGTTTTGGTCAGGCCAGGGTGTGACATGGGGTTTTGTATGTGGTGTGTAGCTTAGTGGGATTGTAGCTTAGTGGGGTGTTCTAGGAGAGTCTATGGCTGTCTGAAGTTGGGAACCATATTTAGGCAGCCATATTCTTTGGTTGTATTGTGGGTGATTGTCCTGAGTGTCTTGATGTCCGTGTTAGATGTTAGTTGACACATGTATAGGCTGTTTTCGGTTTTCGTTTCGTTTATTGTTTTGTAGTGTTGTTTAGATTCGTGTTACGTTTGTTTATTAAAACATGAATCGCAATCGACACGCTGCGTTTTGGTCCGACTCTCCTTCACCATTAGAAAGCCGTTACAGCCTCAAACATTTTCGGTCGGCTACCGCACCATTGGCCAGGCCCACCACCTAAGCCCCATTTTGATCCATAAAAACCTGTGATCCTTCTAGCTAAAGCTTCTACAAACACTAAAACTTAAAGTTCACTAAAGTTTGTCACGTTTCCAGACCACAGAAGTGGTCTAACAACCGACCAAAGTTGGTTTTAGAGTGAAGTATTAATGGACGTTTCCGGCACGGCATGTTGTAATAATAACCAACTACATAACACTGTTCCAGACAGATAGCTCAGACTTAAACATTATGATAGGGAGAACTGCTTTGTTCTGGTGGTTGGAGGGAATGAGGACCTTCCCTTTGAGGGCACTCTACAGCACCTTCCCCCTAAACCCTTTTCCACCCACCACTTCTTACTCCCTGGCAGAATCTGTCCTTCGTTTTTAACCTCCAGGCCAAATGCCTTCGTTGACGTTTGTAAGCCTCAACCAGTCCAACTTGTTTGTGAGGTTAAAAATAAAATAAAACACTTTAAAAAAAGAGTCAGTGAGAGAGAAAAACAGCTGAGGTTAGGTACATGCAGAACCATACAGAGTGCCAGCCACATGAACAACACTACTCAACTACAGGAGGCCTGTGCTTAATGTTGTTACAGATGTAGGATCTTCATTTGAGCCAGTTTGCTACAGCAGCAACAGGAAATCTGAATTATATGGATTATAATGAATGGACATTTTTGTCGGGGGTGATACATTTATCGTAAATTAAATCCTTAAATCCACCCCAAGCTGTCCTGCAACAGGGTGATACATTTATCGTAAATTAAATCCTTAAATCCACCCCAAGCTGTCCTGCAACAGGGTGATCATTTATCGTAAATTAAATCCTTAAATCCACCCCAAGCTGTCCTGCAACAGGGTGATACATTTATCGTAAATTAAATCCTTAAATCCACGACATGCTGTCCTGCAACAGGGTGATACATTTATCGTAAATTAAATCCTTAAATCCACCCCAAGCTGTCCTGCAACAGGGTGATCATTTATCGTAAATTAAATCCTTAAATCCACCCCAAGCTGTCCTGCAACAGGGTGATCATTTATCGTAAATTAAATCCTTAAATCCACCCCAAGCTGTCCTGCAACAGGGTGATCATTTATCGTAAATTAAATCCTTAAATCCTCCCCAAGCTGTCCTGCAACAGGGTGATCATTTATCGTAAATTAAATCCTTAAATCCACCCCAAGCTGTCCTGCAACAGGGTGATCATTTATCGTAAATTAAATCCTTAAATCCACCCCAAGCTGTCCTGCAACAGGGTGATACATTTATCGTAAATTAAATCCTTAAATCCACCCCAAGCTGTCCTGCAACAGGGTGATACATTTATCGTAAATTAAATCCTTCAATCCACCCCAAGCTGTCCTGCAACAGGGTGATACATTTATCGTAAATTAAATCCTTAAATCCACCCCAAGCTGTCCTGCAACAGGGTGATCATATGAATATTCTACATCTGTATTCTAGCAACTAACATTTTCAAGATCACATTAAAATCTGTCACCTTATTTTAACAACAGTGGGCTACAGTATACACACATTCAATCACATAGGCACAAACACACACACACACACACACACACACACACACACGAGAGAGACCCCCCAGCCACAAACACACAGACCCCCGACACACACATACATGTTCACAGACAAACACACTTACCTCTTCCACAGTTAGTGGCATGCATATTCTATACTCCTTCATCAACATGGTTCAATCGTGTAGTGAACGTCTGTCTGTCTTTGCGTGTCCTAACTCTCCTGTTGCATAGTAAGCGTGCTTAAGGAACTACAGTGACAGCACCTACTGCAGTGACCTCTCTTTCTCTCCCCCTTTATTTTGCTGATGTCAGTGCTTCATTGAAGTCCAGTCCATTCTGTCAATGTGTATCTATTTGTTTTTTCTCTCTCTCTCCTCCTTTTTGTTTATCTCCCGATTAATATCCACACTCCCTCTGTCAACATTCAACTTTTGTCCTTCCCTTTCTCTCTACCCATGGTTCCCCCCTCTCGCTGTCGCCCTCTACCCCTGGTTTCCCCCTATGCCTCTCTCTCTTTCTCCGTTGCCCTTAGTTTACTCTTTCTTTGTTCTCCACTTTTCTTTGTTCTTGTCCTCCAGTGAGCAACAGGTAATTAACTTGTGAAGTAAGACTGAAACCTTCTCAACTCCATAATCCACGCCAGCGTACCTGTCCTGCTATTCTCTCTCTCTCCTCCGTCTCTCTTACTTTCGTTCTCTGGACTGCTCTCACGTGTAACCTTGCTCTCGGCTCGGCACTCTTCCCTCTCCCCTTCGCCGCCCTCCCCTGCTTTCAGTTCCTCACAAATTCCTTCACTCCCGCCTTCTCCTTATCTCCCTCCCCGTCTCGCCCTCCACATCTTCTCACGCCCACCTTACTTTACCTATGTACCGGTTTCTGCTCTCTCTCTCACACAGCCAAAGTTGACAGCTCTCAGCTGATATGAATGGCTAGCACTGAGCAGTAGTTAAGTGGTGGGTTGGATTAAATATTAGCAGAGCCATGAGTGCTTCTATTAAGCACAGCCCCAGCGTTGATATTATATTACCATGACCTTGAACTGAGTTAAATTGAATCCATGTTTAGTCAATGAGTACAGAGATGTGAGCAGACATCATTGTATCTATTGCCTGTGTTTGTCCTTGAGTACTGGGTTTGTTTCTGGGTTTGTTTCCCAAGCATTTCACTACAAGCATTTCGCTGCACTTGCATTAACATCTGCTAACCATGTGTATCTGACAAATAAAATATTATTTGGAAGAGAGAAGTGAACAACATTGGTGGTGGTCATGATGAATGCCAAGCTTGAGTTGTATTGTTTCCCCGGAAGAGAAGTGAACAGCATTGGTGGTGGTCATGATGAATGCCAAGCTTGAGTTGTATTGTTTCCCTGGAAGAGAAGTGAACATCATTGGTGGTGGTCATGATGAATGCCAAGCTTGAGTTGTATTGTTTCCCTGGAAGAGAAGTGAACAGCATTGGTGGTCATGATGAATGCCAAGCTTGAGTTGTATTGTTTCCCTGGAAGAGAAGTGAACATCATTGGTGGTGGTCATGATGAATGCCAAGCTTGAGTTGTATTGTTTCCCTGGAAGAGAAGTGAACAGCATTGGTGGTGGTCATGATGAATGCCAAGCTTGAGTTGTATTGTTTCCCTGGAAGAGAAGTGAACATCATTGGTGGTGGTCATGATGAATGCCAAGCTTGAGTTGTATTGTTTCCCTGGAAGAGAAGTGAACAACATTGGTGGTGGTCATGATGAATGCCAAGCTTGAGTTGTATTGTTTCCCTGGAAGAGAAGTGAACAGCATTGGTGGTGGTCATGATGAATGCCAAGCTTGAGTTGTATTGTTTCCCTGGAAGAGAAGTGAACAACATTGGTGGTGGTCATGATGAATGCCAAGCTTGAGTTGTATTGTTTCCCTGGAAGAGAAGTGAACATCATTGGTGGTGGTCATGATGAATGCCAAGCTTGAGTTGTATTGTTTCCCTGGAAGAGAAGTGAACAGCATTGGTGGTGGTCATGATGAATGCCAAGCTTGAGTTGTATTGTTTCCCTGGAAGAGAAGTGAACAGCATTGGTGGTGGTCATGATGAATGCCAAGCTTGAGTTGTATTGTTTCCCTGGAAGAGAAGTGAACAGCATTGGTGGTGGTCATGATGAATGCCAAGCTTGAGTTGTATTGTTTCCCTGGAAGAGAAGTGAACAGCATTGGTGGTGGTCATGATGAATGCCAAGCTTGAGTTGTATTGTTTCCCTACTATTAAACGTGACAAAGGAGGAACAGATGCTTGCTTTTATATGGGTCATAACACAGGGGCGAAGCTATACTGCACATGTGTCAAACTCATTCTACGGTGGGCCAAGTGTATGCGGGATTTCACTCCTCCCTTGTACTTGAAGACTTGGCACTGATTAGTAAGGAACTTACCCACACATGGTTGTCTAGGTTTTAATTGATAAAACTCAAAAACCTGCAAACACTCAGCCCTCCATGGAATGAGTTTGACTCCCCTGTTATACTGGGTCTGAGCTATAGAATCCCATAAGCCTCTCAAACTCAACTCTGGACCTCGAACCCAGTGCCATTGCTTTTTAACTTTTTTATTGTTCCCCTCCAATCAGGGACTGATTAAGACCTGGGACACCAGGTGTGTCTAATTCATTATCAGGTAGAAACCAGCAGGCTCCGGACTTCGTTGGGTAAGAGATGAATATCCCTTCCCTAAGGTCTCTATAGAGCAGGGCTCTCCAGCCCTGTTCCTGGACAGCTACCGTCCTGTAGATATTCACACCAACCCTAATCTAGAGCACCCGATTCTAACAATTAGCTGGTTGTTAAGCTGAATCTGGTTAGTTACAACAGGTTGAATCAAAAACCCACAAGAGGGTAGCTCTCCAGGAACAGGGTCGTAGGGTTTTTGATCCTGTTTGAAGTCCCACATTGACCCCTAACCCGTATCCATGAGTACTCCATAGATCTGAAATGATTGGATAAGCATTGTGGTAATAGCTTCACTATGTCCTCTCATTGGATTGGGTTTTCTCCATCTTGCTTATACCAGATCAAAGTTGATTTATCTCTCCCTTCTTTACAGATCTATACATATGAGCTCCTCCAGAGAAGGCCAGAGCAGTGGCAACTTAAAGTAGAGATTGTTTATAAAATGATGGATGACTGACTGAGGGAAAGGTTTACCAGTTAATAGGTGGATTCAGTTACTGATTTAATTATTAATTGGTCAGCAGGGATTTTTGCCTCCAACCTTTGTGTTCCAAAGATTTGAGACTGTTGGATGACTCGTGAGTTAATTAAATTATTGATCAATGATTGATTGATTCAGCCAATGTCACAATTTGTAACGGTTGCCGTCTGGAGATCGAGAGGACCAAAGCGCAGCATGTTTAGTGTTCATCTTTTTAATGGAAAACTGAACACTTCAAAAACACAAAAGAAACAGTTCTATCTGGTGCAGACACACAAAGACTGAAAACAACCACCCACAGATACCAACAGAAAACAGGCTACCTAAATATGGTTCCCAATCAGAGATAATGACTAACACCTGCCTCTGATTGAAAACCATATTAGGCCAAACAAGAAACCCAACCTAGAAACACAAAACATAGAATACCCACCCAACTTACGTCCTGACCAACTAAAACAAATAGATAACACAAGAACTAGGGTCAGAACGTGACACAATTACTGTTTCTGCAGTTCTCTCCAAACCTTCATCTTTCACTGATAGGTAAAAAGACAGGTGTCAGCCATCAGGTGAATCCCTCTCAGATCAGTGAAGTTAAATGATAAAATGCTCTTTATGACTGTTTTGGCATAGCAGTTAATCATTATTTTATTCCTGTCCTGTGTGTGTGTTCGTTCATGTGTATCTTATTGTGTTTGTGTTGCAAGTTTATTATAGTAAAACTGAAACTAAAATAAAAACTAATCATAACTATTTTGTAAACAAAAAAACAAAAAAAATCTGTTTAAAAAAGCAAAACTATAATGAAACCATTATCTTTCTCCAAAACTAAATCAAAACACAGTTATGCTCAGTTTTTTTAAATCAAAATGTTTGGCAAAAATCTAAAGAGGTTTTCAAGCTTTTTTTCTCCTAATGGGGTTTATGTTTCTGAATCTGGTGGGTCACATTGAGATTGGGCGTGTAGGCTCAAAGTCAAGGAGTAAAGTTGGGCAAGTTGCAACTGTGCTACCCAAAAGTTGAACACTAATGTGGTTTTTCAACAGCAAGGCTCAGATCAACACGGTTTTCCATTCTCCCTGTCTCTAACCCCCCATATCACACACTCAACATGTATCATGTGTGCACATCGTACAATCCAGGCCCAATCCCAAAATGCACCCCTAAACCTTACTCTTTATGCAGGTTGACATGGGAGTGTCCCATCTTGTCCTGTCAAATGTTTAGATGCTCGTCTGTCTGTCCCCGCTCTGCGTGTGAGTAGCCATAGCAACTGCTCCGTTTGGCTGCTGCTCAGAGCTCACGAGACAGTTGTCTGTACACAGCTGATAACAACCACTTTACGAGATTTGGCAATGAAGGCAGCCCTTGCACTTACTTACCCAGAATTGAATGAACTCATGGATATGGACATGTGTAACAGCCTTTTCATCTGAGGTAAAGTAGGGAGTGGCTACAATTGGAGCGAGGTGGAGAGTGAGCCAACAGAAGGGGGATGGGGAAATTAACATAAAATATATATATATATATTATTAAGTAAACTCTATTAGGCCTACACAGTTGACTCCCATTCATGCTAGAATTCCGCAAGACCCCCGGGAGTCATATTCCCATGTCAACCTCTAGTGAAGATCTGAGAGGATATGAATTGTATAAGCAACATGGTGAAACTTCCACACAGCCTATCAGGGGGCAAGGTGAATCTATTACCATATTGCTTACACCTGTCAAATCCTCTCCAATCTCTACTAGTGCACAGGGTGTTGGAGAATCGCAGCAAAGTTAGTTCCTGTTTCAGTCATGTCAAGAATAATGATTGGTTGACAATAGAGGCTCCCACAATGCAGGCCATGGTTGCTGGAGGAAGTTGGTGAAGAGCAACTGCAGAAACGTTCCATTAACTGCAGTAAAAACTTCACAACCTTTGATCACATGATTTTTGTAAAGTTCATGCAGTCAACATGTAGGAAAATGTTTATCCTTATAATGCAACACACTTTTTCAGTTTGTGCTTGATATGGGATTTAGAAAAGTTTATTTTTAGATAAACCTTTATAAACAATAGCAACTACAGTGTCTTCGGAAAGTATTCAGACCCCTTGACTTTTTCCACATTTGTTCTGTTACAGCCTTATTCTAAAATGAATTAAATCGTTTTTTCCCCCATTATTTTTCCCCCATAATTACAAAGCAAAACGTTTTTTTGAGATTTTTGCTGTTAAAAAAAACTGAAATGTCACATTTACAGAAGTATTTAGACCCTTTACTCAGTACTTTGTTGAAGCACCTTTAGCAGTTTTGACAGAATTGAGTTTTCTTGGGTATGATGCGACAAGCTTGGCACACCTGTATTTGGGGAGTTTGTCCCATTCTTCTATGCAGATCCTCTCAAGCTCTGCCAGGTTGGATGAGGATCGTTGCTGCACAGCGATTTTCAGGTCTCTCCAGAGATGTTCGATCGGGTTCAAGTCCGGGCTCTGGCTGGGCCACTCAAGGACATTCAGAGACTTGTCCCGAAGCCACTCCTGAGTTGTCTTGGCTGTGCTCTTAGGATAGTTGTCCTGTTGGAAGGTGAACCTTCGCCTCCAGTCTGAGGTTCTGAGCACTCTGGAACAGGTTTTCATCAAAGATCTCTCATCTTTGCCTCGATTCTGACTAGTCTCCCAGTCCCTGTCACTGAAAAACATCCCCAAAGCATGATGTAGCCACCACCATGCTTCACCCTAGGGATGGTGCAAAGTTTCCTCCAGATATGACTCTTGGCATTCAGGCCAAAGAGTTCAATTTTGGTTTCATCAGACCAGATGATCTTGTTTCTCATGGTCTGAGTCTATAGGTGCCTTTTGGCAAACTCCAAGCGGGCTGTCATATGCCTTTTACTGAGGAGTGGCTTCCGTCTGGCCACTCTACCATAAAGGCCTGCCGTGTCTTTGGCATCATTAAACTGAGGATTAATCTTTATCAAATGACTCTCTGTAATTATTATTACGCGATTAAACTGATTATTCATGTAACTGTAATTAACTAGGAAGTCGGGGCACCAAGGAAAATATTCAGATGACAAAGTTATAATTTTCCTAATATAACTTCAATCAATCAATAGTCTTCTGATTAATTAATTGTTCTTTACCTCACGCTAGTCTCATTCCAAACGCCGTAAATTGTTGGTTATCTGCACGAACCCAGTCTTCACTATGTGTCATCCACACATCAATTGTCTTAAATAATTTATTTACTAACTAAGTAATTCACAGAAATGCATAAACAAACAGTAGATAGTTTCCCTAGTGGGATAAACCGGCATCACGACTTGGTGTAAAAAAGGGAAGTGAGGGTCGACTGAGATAAGACAACACACAGTTGATAATTATAATAATTGAAATGCTAATCCTTTGCACATGAACGCTCACTCATTCGGGAAAAATTGCAATCAATATCGTCGGGGTCTCTGTTGAAAAGTTTGTTTCTGTTGGAGAGTTTGGCCGCCCTCTCTGTCATGGTTAGAATGGATAGTTCAGAGTGACATTCATTCATGTCGTTATGGATAGATGTTTCGGCAGTTGTCGGTCTTCGCGTTCAATGATACCGAATTCCTAGCTGCAGACTAGTAATTAATATCAAAGACTTGTTCTTATTCTGTCGGTATCGATAGTCTAAGAGTTTAACCACGTGGGATGGTTAAAAGATTCAGTAGTCTGGTCTCAAACATTGGCCATCTCGTTATCCAGGTAAGCTGGTCTGCAACCTTTGTCCTCTTGTAATTGAGAGCAACATGGTCTGGTGATAGAAAACCCGAGTGGGGGTTTTATTCGGAAGGGCAGAAAAGGGCCTGTCCCGGGATGCCCAACCATAACTGTGCTCATGGACGGTCCTCTGATTTAGTTCAACTCAAAAGGGAATTGGAGTTTCCTTCATTAAACAGTCCAAAATCACATTACACAATTTAACAAACAGTATAATCCTCACTCATTCATTTTATACAACAATTAGATGTAAACCTCATATCAGAGGCTATTATATAAACAGCGTTATGGTAATGTGGCCGTATTTTCTCCCATGAGTTTCACAAAATTGTAACTAACGGACCAGTTCATAGCTGGATTCTTAACCGATCTTTTATACCTTCTCCGGAACATTAATGTTGTTTGGACCTCAAGTTCTGTGAGGTGGAAGAAATGACTTTGTTCTCTTCTATGAAAACTCTACTCTCTCTCTATACTGTGGCCATGAGGAGATAATCTCCTCCAGGAAATTACGACCTCTCTCTGACCACAGCAGCCTGGGTGTAGGAGACAGGGAGAGGGGGATGGGGCTTGCTGTACCCAAAGAGGGCAACGTCATGACAGGCCTGATTGGGGGAGTGCTGCAGAGATGGTTGTCCTTCTGGAAGGTTCTCTTCCATCTCCACCGAGGAACTCTGGAGCTCTGTCAGAGTAATCATCAGGTTTTTGGTCATCTCCCTGACCAAGGCCCTTCTACCCCAATTGCTCAGTTTGGCCGGGCAGCCAGCTCTAGGAAGGGTCTTGGTGGCTCCAAACTTCTTCCATTTAAAAATGATTGAGGCCACAGTGTTCTTGGGGGCCTTCAAAGCTGGAGAAATGTTTTGGTACCCTTTCCCAGATCTGTGCCTCGACACAATCCTGTCTCGGAGCTCTACGGACAATTACTTTGACCTCATGGCTTGCTTCTTGCTCTGACATGCACTCTCATGATTGGAAAGATTGGTGGCAGCGAAGTCAGACGCAGGAGTGCAGGGTAATAACCAGAGCAGTTTAATATACATAATATATAACCACCGGCATCCAGAATAATAAAGAATGGGTACAAAACCCGACGCGCACCAGATAACAAATGTGCACAAGCACTTACAACTAACAATACCACACAAAGACATGGGGGGAACAGAGGGTTAAATACACAACACGTAATGAGGGAATGAAAACCAGGTGTGTGGGAAAACAAGACAAAACAAATGGAAAATAAAAAAATGGATCGGTGATGGCTAGAAGACTGGTGACGTCGACCGCCGAACACCGCCCGAACAAGGAGAGGAACTGACTTCAACAGAAGTCGTGACAGTAACTTTCTCCCTCATCATTATTCAAGAGTAACTCAGGCTATCCATAATCATGGTAGCATCCACATTAATGTAGAAGTGTTTAGAAACATATTCTATTCTTATTTACAATAAAAGTGACTCCAAAATTGACACAATATATTGTTCATCATTAATTTCTATTGGGCAGAAAAGAATCTGAAACACAACCAAAACGAACAGCAAATGCATCCAACAAAGTTTGTACAGTTACTCTTTCGGCTGGGTGGGACGCTAGCTCGTCATCTCGACAACATCCGGTGAAATTGCAGAGCACGAAATTCAAAATACAAAAATCGTAATATTAAACATTCATGACAATACAAGTGTCATACATCATTTAAAAGTTTAACTTCTTGTTAATCCAGCCACTTTGTCAGATTTCAAAAAGGCATTATGGCGAAAGTATACCATGCGATTATCTGAGGACAGCATGCATCCCGCATACAAATGTCACAAAAGTAAGAAATAGCGATAAAATAATTCACTTACCATTGAAGATCTTCCTCTGTTTGCATTCCCAAGGGTCCCAGCTACACAACAATGGTCGTTTTGTTCTAAAAAGTCATTTTTGTATCCCAAAAAAGTCTGTTTAGTTGGCGCGTTTGATTCAGTAATCCATCCATTCCACTCGTTCAACGTGTGTGTGTGTGTGTGTGTGTGTGTGTGTGTGTGTGTGTGTGTGTGTGTGTGTGTGTGTGTGTGTGTGTGTGTGTGGAAGAGGTGTAGAGAGGAGTGAGCTGGATAGGAGCCATATTAAAATGAGAAGGTAGTTTTAGATAATTAAACAGTAGGAAGGATGCCAGCAGCATCATACCACCTCTTAAATGTCATGTGCCGGGGTCACAGGTCAGGAAAATGTCCACTCAGAGAGGTAAATGATGAACCCATCCTAGCCCACTCTCTAGTTTTTACCATGTTTTGAAGCTATACCGTGTTTGTTTACAATTACATTGTTCACAAACAGTGGAGTGAAACAAGCTTATATTTTGGGTCCTGATTCCTGGTTACAGTTAAACTAAGCTCATGAGGCATTTCCAAGTAATATTCTTTAAGAATCAATAGCTATATATCATTCATTTACAAGTCCCAAAACAGATATAGGAATTGCAGAATGCTCCTTTAAGGTTTGGCTTGGGTTAGCATTTGTGTTAACAGGTTAAGTTTAGGTGACAGTTACAGTAAGATTATGATTTGCATTTGAAAAGTGCATTTGTGTTTTGAAAGCACAGCACCTCCTTCGTCCTCTCTACCATGGCCAGATAGATAGTGTTGACCCTCCTCCTCCTCTTCCCTTCCCCATCTCCCCCCACCACCCCACTGGACTCCTCTGATCTAACGTTCAGTCCAATCATCAGAAAACCTGAAGGATTTGGGTCACACCTCCGCCTAGATCGGAGAAAACACAGAAAGTAATAGTCAGGGATTTTAGACTTAAACTTTCTCCTCCATCAAGGATTTATTTTTCTCACACAGTCTCACAGCAGCACAACAGCTGCCAGAAGTCATTGCAATACATAAAGAGCTACATGGTTATTTAGCCTGCAACAAGGTGTATGTATGTCTCTGTGTGTCTGTCTATGAATAAAGCGGGGAGAGAGGCTCCTGTGGGTTGTGATGGGAGGGAGGTTTAGGCTGTGTAATCTGGTGTGTAGGGGAGGATCACAGACCGATGGGATGGTGAGACACTGAGCCATTGATTGGACCTGGTTTCTTATTGATACCCCCAGAGGACTGCCGACAGGGGTGTAGTGGCAGGAGGGAGGGAGACAGGGAGGGAGGGGGGGAGGGAGGGAGGGGGAGTGTATTTGTGGTTGTATGTGTGTGTCTTTGTGTGCATACTCGAGTGAGTGTGCGTATTACTCTGTGTGTGTGTGTGTTTGTGTGAGTAGGGGGATGTGAATTCCCCAGTGAGCTGGATGAAACAGAGCGCTCACTTCTCCTTATGAAATCCTGATCCCCCGTTGTCAGGCAGTATTCCCTCAGGAGACACATTCTCCAGTGAGACATCGTTAGGCGCTCTGGATGGCGTTGCAGACCGTGCCGGCCACTCAGAGGAGGTAAACCAGACTACTAGACTCAAACTCAACATGATAGCTGTGATTTGGTCCAAGCAAAGACAGAACAGTCTTGATTGGTCCAAGCAGAGACAGAACAGTCTTGATTGGTCCAAGCAGAGACAGAACAGTCTTGATTGGTCCAAGCAGAGACAGAATTGTTTTGATTGGTCCAAGCAGAGACAGAACAGTCTTGATTGGTCCAAGAAGAGACAGAACAGTCTTGATCTGGTCCAAGCAAAGACAGAACAGTCTTGATTGGTCCAAGCAGAGACAGAACAGTCTTGATTGGTCCAAGCAGAGACAGAACAGTCTTGATTGGTTCAAGCAGAGATAGAACAGTCTTGATTGGTCCAAGCAGAGACAGAACAGTTTTGATTAGTTCCCAGGACACAGGCAGGGATAACGGAATCTTAAACACACACACACACACACAAGTTTGCAGGCATGCACTCAAACACAACGTGCGCAGATGCACTTTACACGCTACACACACATGCGCGTACACACACACACACACACTCCCTCTCTCTCTCTCTCGCTCTCTCATTATCAAGTCCTGAGATTCTCTCGTTTCCTCATAATAAAGAATTATTCATTTGCAGGTTTTACATATTCATGAGCTAGTGTGATATAAAGTGCATTTCATTACATTGTTGTTCTTCTGTTCCCAGATAAATAATACATGGGCTTTTAAATTGTTCAATGATTTTTAATGTCATTATTAATCTGAACATGTTTCAGGCTTTCATCCACAAAGTAGTGTGTGTTTTACAGAGAAAGAGATCAACATCTAGACTGTAGGCTACTGTATTCCTGTTTGAGCCAATGTCTACTTGAGCCCGTGTGTGTGTGTGTGTGTGTGTGTGTGTGTGTGTGTGTGTGTGTGTGTGTGTGTGTGTGTGTGTGTGTGTGTGTGTGTGTTTGTGTGTGTGTGTGAAGATGTTCCCAAGGGTGTGAGTTCTACACATTCATCAGGGTTCTCCAGGGGGATAAAAGTTGAGCCTCACAACGGCCAGAAAAGAAAACAACTAATTTATTCAAGAAGGGCAATGGAGGGGATTTGCAACACAGTAGCACGAGGACTGGAGGGCCACTGAAACGGATTAGAGTTCCTTTCAGCACAGCAGGTCATTGGGAGCTATTGCACTATAGCACAGAGGAGCAGGATATTTCCTCTTTCACATTCCATAGAGGGAAATTAAAGAGCCTCTTCCCTCTGCCGTGTGTGTGTGTGTGTGTGTGTGTGAAGTCAGCGTCGGTTGGAGATAGGTTTGAATACACTTCCCACACGTTCTCCTTAGCCCTCTGTCTAACTATGCCAAGACCCCATGGCCCTATCATTATCTCTCTCTTTCTTCTCTCTCTCTATCTCTCTTCCTCCCTCGCTCACATTCACATTCCTCGTGCCATGACCCCATGGTCTTCTCTAGATCACCCACTCACTGCCCTTCTTTTCTCCCTTCCTGTGTACCTTGCTCTTCTCTCCCTCTCTCAATCACTCCCTGCCTCCTCTATCCTCCCTCCCTCCCTCCCTCCCTCCCTCCCTCCCTCCCTCCCTCCTCTCTCTCTCTCTCTCTCTCTCTCTCTCTCTCTCTGTCTCTCTCTGTCTCTCTCTCTCTCTCTCTCCCCCTCCATGCCAATCCCCATGGTCCTCTCTAGATCACTCATTGCCCTCCTTTTCTCCCTTCCTCTTCTCTCCCTCTGTCAGCCCCCCTCACCCTCTTTCCGTCTCCCTCTCTCTCCCCATCTCCCTCCATGCCAAGTCCCGATGGTCTTCTCTAGATCACTCACTCACTCCCTCCCTTTTCTCTCTTTCTCTATAACCCTTCTACTTCTCTCTCTCTCTCTCTGTCTCTCTCTCTCTCTCTCTCTCTCTCGCTCTCTCTCTCTCTGTGCCAGGGCCCCATGCCTTCAGTTAATGCCAGACAGGCTAGTCAGGCACAGATAATCATCCGGAGGGCTTGTGTCTTTAACACCACTCCACTGAGGACCAACTATCCATTTCCCTCTCTCCAACATCTCTGTCTCTCTCTGTCTGTCTGTCTTTCTCTCACACTGTAAAGAAACCTATTCCGGAAGACCCTCCTGACATTGCAAGGACCCAGTCAAGCAGACAAATCTGAAATGATGAACCATCTCTCTCTCACTACAGCTATGTAATTAACTGACTTTTAAATTATTGTTTTCTGAAGAAAAAAAATGGGTTATATCAAAATCGAATCAAATCTGTGTGTGTGTGTGTGTGTGTGTGTGTGTGTGTGTGTGTGTGTGTGTGTGTGTGTGTGTGTGTGTGCGTGTGTGTGTAGCCTGGTGTTTGATTATTAGCTCAGAGCTAAACAGATGCGTAAACAGAGATAGGGGGGAACCCAGTCACATCAGATTAGGACAGACACCAAAGATCTACCCTCCCAGACACACACACACACACACACACACACACACACACACACACACACACACACACACACACACACACACACACACTCATTTCTGCAAGGCAAAATAATGTACAGTATGTGTATTGTGCACATGCCAACATAATTCTGTCACAAATACACAACCACAACCCTGCATTGGAACACATATAGTACTTCTCCAAATTAACATTCATACTGTACTTATACACAAATACACAAAAGGCTATACTACACATATTGCCACTAATAATACATGGTAGAATGGAGAGAGAGAGAGAGAGAGAGAGAGAGAGAGAGATAACAGGAGGAATGTGACAAGTTCTCTGGTTGAGGAGGTTCATAAGATAACAGGAGGAATGTGACAAGTTCTCTGGTTGAGGAGGTTCACCTGTACTGTATGAGAGAAACCAGGGGCTGATATGTATCTGGTCTATTATTAATACCACTATAGTAGCACTGTCTCGCAACACACCACTGAGCCTGATATGGATCCTCATCCCACATCATATACCTCAGAAACAATGGGTCCTTACTGTCTATCTGTCTCTGCCATCTGGGGAATAATGACTGCACAGAGCCCCTAGGCACAGATCTAGGATCAGCTTGCCATAACCTTATCGTAACCTTTAACCATCCGGGAAGGAAATGTACGAATGACCATATACCAGTGTATAGGGGTGACTTCATCATCCTGCTAATGACTGGGATGTGAGCTGCCTATAGGCACAGCTCTAGGATCAGTTTACCTTTCCAAATCCTAACCATATGGCACTAGGGAGTGTAAATGCAACTGATCTTAGATCAGTGTCTAGGGGTGACTTTCTCCTACAGTCCTAATGGCTGGGATTGGTACAAGAGAGAAAAATAACTTCCACTAGTTACCCTAAGGTCTGCTGTGTGTCCACCCCAAATGGTTACACACACACACACACACACACACACACACACACACACACACACACACACACACACACACACACACACACAGAGAGATATCGATGAATGTTAAATGAGAAAGAACAGAGACATCTACATGTCCATCAAACCTTCACATTGACACATTTCCATTAATACAGTTATGTTCCTTGGGAAGTTGGTTTCCTGTGTGTGTGT
This sequence comes from Oncorhynchus nerka, assembly GCF_034236695.1. NCBI lineage: Eukaryota > Metazoa > Chordata > Actinopteri > Salmoniformes > Salmonidae > Oncorhynchus > Oncorhynchus nerka. The sequence continues at coordinate 25,540,599 of NC_088409.1, forward strand.
GTGTGTGTGTGTGTGTGTGTGTGTGTGTGTGTGTGTGTGTGCGAGATCTCACGTTCTCATTTCATTATTCAACGTTTGTCCGGGGGGGGGGGATAAACGTCACATTTCAACAGTTATGTTTAGGCATTAATTACGGCAGATTAACAGGAGAACAGCTCAAACAGTCATTTGGACTCCTCTTGAATTTAAAAAAGTATTACTCTTCTGTTTCTTAAAGTCCTGCCCCCTCCGTACTTGACTTTTCCTAAATAAGTCTATATAACACACTGTTGTTGTTAGAATCTTATTAATGTCAGAAACAGAACTGGAGATACAACCTGTTTAAGGAGTGCATGTCTGGTTTCCCCCCATTGCCTTTCCTTGTCCCAACAGTAGGGCCTGCTCTCCTCCTTCCCCTGACAGTAGGGCCTGCTCCCCTCCTTGTCCCAACAGTAGGGCCTGCTCTCCTCCTTCTCCTGACAGTAGGGCCTGCTACCCTCCTTCTCCTGACAGTAGGGCCTGCTACCCTCCTTCTCCTGACAGTAGGGCCTGCTACCCTCCTTCTCCTGACAGTAGGGCCTGCTACCCTCCTTCTCCTGACAGTAGGGCCTGCTCCCCTCCTTCTCCTGACAGTAGGGCCTGCTCCCCTCCTTGTCCCGACAGTAGGTCCTGCTCCCCTCCTTCCCCTGACAGTAGGGCCTGCTCCCCTCCTTGTCCTGACAGTAGGGCCTGCTCCCCTCCTTCTCCTGACAGTAGGGCATGCTCCCCTCCTTGTCCCGACAGTAGGGCCTGCTCCCCTCCTTCTCCTTACAGTAGGGCCTGCTCCCCTCCTTCTCCTGACAGTAGGGCCTGCTCCCCTCCTTCTCCTGACAGTAGGGCCTGCTCCTCTCCTTCCCTTGACTGTAGAGCCTGCTACTCTCCTTGTCCCGACTGTAGGGCCAGCACCCCTCCTTGACCTGACAGTAGGGCCTGCTCCCCTCCTTGTCCCGACTGTAGGGCCTGCTCCCCTCCTTGTCCTGACAGTAGGGCCTGCTCCCCTCCTTGTCCCGACTGTAGGGCCTGCTCCCCTCCTTGTCCTGACAGTAGGGCCTGCTCCCCTCCTTGTCCTGACAGTAGGGCCTGCTCCCCTCCTTGTCCCGACTGTAGGGCCTGCTCCCCTCCTTGTCCTGACAGTAGGGCCTGCTCCCCTCCTTGTCCCGACTGTAGGGCCTGCTCCCCTCCTTGTCCTGATAGTAGGGCCTGCTCCCCTCCTTGTCCTGACAGTAGGGCCTGCTCCCTTACAGTGGAAGGTGCCATGCCCAGTTGATAATCACCCAGATAATTGCTTTGAAACTGAACCTAAACTATACTGGGCATTCTATTGTATTGATCTACTCTAATTATAATCTCAAAATGGTATGTACCCTATTTGAGTCCACCGAATCCAAGCAGTCTTATCATTCTTCTCTGACCTAGTACACAGTGAGAGCGTGCGTAATTTACTATGGTAAGAAGACCAGAACTAATCGATGCACACGCGACGTTAGCGTTGCTTATAAAATCTGAGTGGAAACAACTCAGATGGTGTAGAAAAAATGAATCTTCTGATTCTGAGCCTCAGCCTGAAGCTACATCCCTGAGGCCTAAGTGCAAGAAAGACAGATCGGTGTGCAGTGAGCAGGTGCCCGTGCAGCCACCAAATGAAACAAAGAGAGGAGAGAGGAAGGGAAGGCAACATCTGGATAAAACAAGCCAGTGACAATGCTACTGGCCGATTATAAGCCCAAAATGTCATCACTGAGAGAGCGGGCCCTACATCTCTAGCAGAAACAACATCGGCAACACACTCACCAGTTTTTGTTGTTTATGTGACATGGACATGCTCCAGTTGATGCCATTGTGTGAAGACACACACCATGTAAGCACGAGCTGACAATAATCGACTGACTGTTTCTGACTGCTTTTTTTTCTGACTGCTACTATTGCTTTTGTGCTGATCATCACTATTTATCCAGCACACTTTGCGCTTATGATGTTTAGGCTACTGTTGTTTTCATCATTTGACCACGCGTCTTTCTGACCACGCGTCTTGCTGACCACGAGTCTTGGTGGTTGGGGTATATATAGATTTTTTGTCGTTCTTAAAAGAAGCCGTCACCGCATTCTGTTTCCTAGTTGTCATAACAAAGGCACTCCATGAATAGCATTTATTGAAGACTTGAATTTTTGTGTTTTCAGTGTTTTATTTTTTTTAAACAAATAGCCTATAGTAACATAAACTAATGAAAATCCTATTGTGTTAGTTGAAATATATATTTTTTCATATTCTGATGTAACCTTAATAAACACAACCAAATGATTATTTTTGCAATAGCATATATGAAAGGTATTAATTACACTGTTGTTACAGTCAGAATGAATGCTCATCAGCTCAAAGGGGGTCCCTCAAGGCCCAGCTGTTCTAGTGTTAAGGTAAGGGTTAACGTTTTGTGATAGGGTTAAAACAGAAAATATAAAAACAAGTGCTTAGAACTAGGATTGAACCCACAATCCTCGAAGCCAGAGCACAAGGTTCAAGCTCATCCTCTATCCCCATCCACAACACCCTAGCAAGTTGCTAGCTAGATGCTAATAGGCGCTCACGTTGCCCCTAGTGGATGTTGTTGAAGGCATCTCCCAACGTCCTGGGGACCTGGACAACGTTGAATACTGAAGTCGATCTGGTGTGACCTGGCTGGTGTGTATGTGTGTGTGCGTGTTTTATGTAAATCAATCTGGAGCGCTCCTCAATATGTTAACTCCAATCATATGATAATTTACACAGTAGCATGGTGCAGGCCTCACTAATGATCCATGGTCATGTATGGATCTATTGATCAAATCAAACTTTATTTGTCACATGCTCCAAATACAACAAGTGTAGACTTTACCGTGAAATGCTTACTTTCAAGCTCTTAAAACCTTTTGTGAATAGGGGGCAGTATTTTCATTTTTGGAAAAATAACGTTCCCGTCGTGAACAGGATATTTTGTCAGGACAAGATGCTAGAATATGCATATAATTGACAGCTTAGGATAGAAAACAGTACAGGGCCGACGGGACATGGCGTCGGCGTTGGAGTGGCGTGCCCCTGCCCTGTGCACCACTGTGAAGTCATACGGCTGAAGCTGCTCCAACCAGAGAGCCACCAGCCCCTCTGGCTCTCTGAACGACATGAGCCAGTGGAGAGCAGAGTGGTCAGTCCTTACAGTAAAGGGCAGGCCACCCAGGTAGTACTTGTAGTGTTTGATGGAAGCCACAACAGCCAAGAGCTCCCGCCGGGTGACACAGTAGGGGCGGTCATGTTTGTCAAATGTTTTGCTGAAGTACGCCACCACTCTCTCCCCCTCTGGCCCCACCTGGGCCAGCACCCCACCCATGCCTACATTGCTCGCGTTTGTGTCCAGGATAAAGGGCAAGGTGAGGTCAGGGGGGGCGAGCACGGGGGCCTCGATCAGTGCACGTTTGAGGGTGTTGAACGCCTCCTCACACTCCACTGTCCAAGTGAAGACCTTGTCCTTCGGCAGCAGGCGGTTCAGGGGAGCAGTGACGCTTGAGAAGCCCTGTACAAACCTCCTGTAGTACGAGGCCAGGTCCAGGAAGCTCTTCAGCTGACGCTGGTCGTGGGGGTGGGCCAGTCTGACAGCCCCCACCTTCTCCTCCATGGTGCTGATATCCTCCTTCCCCACTCGGTGGCCCAAGAAGGACACCTCTCTCCTCATGAAGTGGCACTTCTCAGGGTGGAGCTTCAGACCTGCGGCAGACACCCTCTCCAGCACACACCGTAGTGCCCCCAGGGCTGACTGGAAGGAGCTGCCATGGGCATGGATGTCGTCGAGCTATACCAGACACTGCTGTCTGGGGATGCCATCCAGCACCCTGTCCATCAAACGCTCAAAAGTAGCTGGAGCGTTGCACAGGACCTTGAACTGCCAGTGTCCTCTGTTAGGGGGCGGCAAGCGTAGCCTAGTGGTTAGAGCGTTGGACTAGTAACCGGAAGGTTGCGAGTTCAAACCCCCAAGCTGACAAGGTACAAATCTGTCATTCTGCCCCTGAACAGGCATTTAACCCACTGCCTGTTCAGTTAAGAATGTGTTCTTAACTGACTTGCCTGGTTAAATAAAGGTAAAAAAGGTTAAAAAAATAAAAAATAAAAAAAGTGGAGAATGCAGTTTTGTCTCTGGCCTCTGGGGAGAGGGGCACCTGCCAGTAGCCACTGCGGAGATCTAGTGAGGAAAACCAGGAGGACCCCCTAACCAGGTCCAGCGACTCATCGATACATGGTATGGAGTCCATCCTGGTTACCTCATTCAGCCGCCTGTAGTCCGCACAGAACCTCAGCTTGCCCCCCTTCTTCGGAACCATGACGACTGGCGCCGCCCAGGGGCTGTCTGAGAGCTCGATGAAGTCTCCCCGCTGCATCTCCCACACAGCCTTGTCTGCCGCCTCCTGGCGTGCCAGCGGGACACGGTGGGGACGCATCTTGATGGGTCGAGCATCACCTGTGTCAATCACCAGATGAGTCTGACCCAACTCTTTCCTCAACTCAGCGCTAAGCTGTCTCTGAATTCAAACAGCAACTGCCACAACCGTTACTGCTGCTCGGGGTCAAGACCAACACCGTTCCTCCCCCATATCTCCCTCACTACAGACAGTGTCCTCTCCTCTCCCATCTCGGGTAGCTGGGCTGGGGGGGTGCGTCCCGGGCTCACAGAGGGCTGTGTCGTGGAGGTAGGTGGGGGAATGTAACACACAGCCATAGGTGACAGGGGGGCTGGGGAAAAGTCACACACAGATGTGGGGGAGGGGGGGGGGCAGCCATGAGTCTCTGCTGCTTTAACTGTTGGAGTAAAGGGTTTGTTGGGTTGCGTGAATGTGAGATTAGGGGGGGCCATGGTGACTGCCGGGCCTCCCTGGAAGCTCTGTGTGCCCCCATTTAGGTCTAATTGGCAGCCTGTGCTCCTAAGAAAGTCCAACCCCAGTATACAAGGGTCCTGCACAGCCGCCACCCACACATGATGATGCACAGACCTCCCCCCTACTGTCAGAGTCATTAGTCCCTTCCCTTTCATGGGTCCCAGCTCACCTGTGACTGTGCGGAGCTGCACAGTTGTGGGCTCACACTGAGTCCAACCTGGCACAATATCTGGAGCTCACCAGGGTTACTGTGGACCCAGGGTCCACCAGGGCAGAGCAAGGGCACCCCCTCCACAATGACAGGAACATGACAAAAGTCCCACAGGTCCGCTTGCCCTCGTCTTCTTCTGGGGGAAGTGGAGCCTTGCTTCCCCGTCTGTGCCGGTGGGCTCCTCCTGAAGAAGATGGTGGTTGGGATAGAAAGCAAGGGGTCCGCACTACCCGGTCTATGCGGACCCCAAGCCATTTCCCTGAGCTCTGGGGGACCTGAGCCATTTCCCTGAGCTCTGGGGGACATGAGACGTTTTCCTGAGCTCTGGGGGACATGGGGCAATCTCGGCGCAGATGGCCTGGCTGGCCACAACCCCAGCAGACCCTGGGACAAGGGCGTGTGTTTTGTGCCGCCTGTAGCGACACAGCACGAATGAGTTCTGTCATTTCAGCCACCCATGCAGGCTTTTCCGTCTCCGGGCTGCTCTGCCCCCCAGCTCGCACAGAGGGTCTGTCTCCCTGCACCCCCACCAAAGCCCCAGCTGAAGCCCCAGCCCACACCAGCTCCTTCTCCAAAGCCATCTCCAAGGCTGTCTGCAATGACTCAGGATGAGCCAGCTGGGTCTGTATGCGCAGCTCCGTAGGAGAGAGCTCCTGTATGAACTGGTCCCGTGCTAGCTCGCTCTGCATGGAGGGAGAGGCTCTCAGTGTCATTAGCTAGCACCCGTAGAGGCTCTCCAGGCTGCCTGCGTTTATTACTCAGTTCGGAGCGCAGTAGCCCGGGCTGTACACACTGTCCATAGCGCCTCCTCAGTGCTCCCACTAAAGCCCCATAAGCATGTCTTTCCTCGGGGCTAATCAATATCAAACAGGACAGAGCATCATCCGTGAGGCATAAAGCCAACTGCAGTGCCCTTTCTTCATCCGACCCCCTGCTAAAATGAGCTAACAGCTCAAACTGAGCATGAAAAGCTTCCCAATCCGCCTTACCGGAATACTTCAGGGTCTTAACAGATACGGACGCAGCCGGGAACTGGGCACCGCCATGTCTGTTTACATCCTGAGCCCCAGATTCCTCGTCCCGCCGCGTTGACGTCACCCCTTTGGTCCGCCCACCAGAATACGCGCGAAACACAATCGACGAAGGACTCATGCTCACTTCAGCCGCCATCACTCCAATGTCCTCCCTCAAGCGGCCTCTGGGTTCCGACGCCCTGGCGATCTCCTCAGCCAGATCCTCCGACGTCCATGCACACGCACCTCCTTGGCCATAATCGTCCCCTACCTCCACCTTCACTTTCGGATTCCCTCGAAGCATTTTCAACCCCCCGTTCTCACCTACGGTATCTAGCCACAGAAGTCAGCTACCTGGCTGGCTAACTTTTATCAACGTTTTTACTTCTGACACCAATATAATGACCTGACTAGATCATAAAGGAACAATTGTCCAGACAGAGGATTGAGTTTACGTATTAACGGTTTATTAACCCAACTTTACACAGGCTACTGTTTGGCCGTAGCCCACGCCAAATAAATGACAGATAACCCACAAGCCAATTGTGACTTTCTCTTGAGAAGCCCAGACGTAAGAGAGAGAACAAAGGCTAAACCTGGTCTTAACTTCCAATGCTCCCCCTGCCCAACCCCCCTCCACGCTACTCCGCCAACCGCCAGGATGCCCGGCATCAGAGCATTCTAGGCATTCCCGTGATTGGCAGATAGCAGGTTGATTGGCATGTCGGACCCCGCGAACACTGGGTATTGGTAAGTACAACACAACCACCTACTAGCCTAACACATAACACACAGCTGTCTGTGCGGGTCGCTACAATATCATACTAATTTGAGTGATTTTTGTTGACCTATCTTTCATTCACAGGAGTTTGACGACACCTTAATTGGGGAGGATGGGCTTGTGGAAATGGCTGGAGCTGAATAGGTAGAAAGTTATTACGTAACAACATTAAACAAAAGTTTATTATTACTAGCCTCTGCAGCCTCCACTGTTTCCATCTACCCCTGAGTCCAGGGTGCAAACTGATTCACTATGCTATGCTATCATCTCACACGTAGACTATGCACTAACGCAGCACATTCGTCCAAATTACAGGGCAAGATTGCATACAACCATACACAGTAAGCTCTCTCTCTCTCTCTCTCTCTCACACACACACACACACACACACACACACACACACACACACACACACACACACACACACACACACACACACATTCATGTCAGGTCTTTCCAGCCACGGAACAGAATGACACTCACATGTGCTCCGCAGACAGTGGCGAGGTGAGCCTCCGTTTTGCTTGGAGAAGCAGAAAGCGATAGGAGCCAGGAGAATGGCTGGACCGGAGGGGAGGAGAGAGAGGGAGGGAGAAAGGGGAGAGGGAGGGGAGAAATGCGGATGGAGGGAGTTGGAGGGGGTGCAATAAGAGGGTTGAGTGGTTCTAGTAAATATTTATATTGCATTATGATAGCCAAAGCGTGAGAGTGAAAGAGAGAGAGGCAGAGAGGGAGAGTTATAGAGCGACCACCCCTTTATTAATATTATTCCACACCGCTAAGTTTAGCATTCAACACGTGTCGCCAGTGATGGAGAGAGAGAGTGAGGGAGGGATAGAGAGAGAGGTTGATGGTTGCTAGGTGACCGGGCGCATATACTGAATTTTAACAAAAGAACAGGGAAAGGAGGAGAGAGTGAGGAGACATTGAGGGAGAGAGGTAGAAAGAGATCTAAAAATGGAATACATGTAGAATATATATTCAGATATATATTTTCAGGGGGGAAACACGCAAACGGATACCTCAAAAGGAAAGGATGTGAAAAGAATGGAGGGACGAAGGGAGCGAGGGGGGAAAGGCTCATGAAAAACAGTAAGTGCATGTATTTTTATGAATTCGAGGTGCGGGGGTATTTTGTCAGTTTTTTTTTGTCAGTCTCCTAGTTAGATTCATTGTGGTTAGCGGAGCGAAAGCCTGCTACGCGTCATTGAGACGGGAATAGGGGGTGCGGGTGTCGGCATCTGTAGAGCCACTCATGATGGAAAGATGGATGGAGAGGTGGAAACGGCCGGCGCGCGGGGCTTTGACCCCTCTGTCATTGCTGCGCGTGAACACTCACGAGCTCTTATACCCCTCAACGCATAGCCTATCTTGCATATTCGTTGGTTATATAGATACCATATGAAAAACCTCCACATTCAGACACACACACATGTTCAGCAGTTTTCTGGTACTTGCATGAATTCCTGCTGATTTATCAATTGAAGTTGTCATATCTATTGATGTTCATTTTGCAGGGTATGCTTAGGCTACTGTGTGTGTTTGCTGTGCTTGTGTGTGTGTGTGTGTTTGCATCTCTCTCTCTCTCTGTGTGTGTGTGTGTGTGTGTGTGTGTGTGTGTGTGTGTGTGTGTGTGTGTGTGTGTGTGTGTGTGTGTGTGTGCCCACCGTCTTGATCTTAGCTACAGCTTTCAGTAAGATTGTCGATCAATCTTCACTATCTATTTATATCTCTGCATGGCATGCTAGGATAGAGAATACCTGACCACTGCATGCCTAGGTACAGCACGCTAGAATTGGAGAATACGTTAAGACCACTGCATGCCGAGGTACAGCACGCTAGGATGGAGAATACATTAAGACCACTGCATGCCGAGGTACAGCAGGCTAGGATGGGGAATACGTTAAGACCACTGCATGCCGAGGTACAGCACGCTAGGATGGAGAATACGTTAAGACCACTGCATGCTGAGGTACAGCAGGCTAGGATTGGGAATACGTTAAGACCACTGCATGCTGAGGTACAGCACGCTAGGATGGATAATACGTTAAGACCACTGCATGCCGAGGTACAGCACGCTAGGATGGAGAATACGTTAAGACCACTGCATGCCGAGGTACAGCAGGCTAGGATGGGAAATACGTTAAGACCACTGCATGCTGAGGTACAGCACGCTAGGATGGATAATACGTTAAGACCACTGCATGCCGAGGTACAGCACGCTAGGATGGAGAATACGTTAAGACCACTGCATGCTGAGGTACAGCACGCTAGGATGGATAATACGTTAAGACCACTGCATGCCGAGGTACAGCACGCTAGGATGGATAATACGTTAAGACCACTGCATGCCTAGGTACAGCACGCTAGGATGGAGAATACGTTAAGACCACTGAATGCTGAGGTACAGCACGCTAGGATGGAGAATACGTTAAGACCACTGCATGCCTAGGTACAGCACGCTAGGATGGATAATACGTTAAGACCACTGCATGCCGAGGTACAGCACGCTAGGATGGATAATACGTTAAGACCACTGCATGCCTAGGTACAGCACGCTAGGATGGAGAATACGTTAAGACCACTGCATGCCTAGGCACAGCACGCTAGGATGGATAATACGTTAAGACCACTGCATGCCTAGGTACAGCACGCTAGGATGGAGAATACGTTAAGACCACTGCATGCCGAGGTACAGCACGCTAGGATGGATAATACGTTAAGACCACTGCATGCCGAGGTACAGCACGCTAGGATGGAGAATACGTTAAGACCACTGAATGCTGAGGTACAGCACGCTAGGATGGTGAATAGGTTAAGACCACTGCATGCCTAGGTACAGCACGCTAGGATGGGGAATACGTTAAGACCACTGCATGCCGAGGTACAGCAGGCTAGGATGGATAATACGTTAAGACCACTGCATGCCGAGGTACAGCACGCTAGGATGGATAATATGTTAAGACCACTGCATGCTGAGGTACAGCACGCTAGGATGGAGAATACGTTAAGACCACTGAATGCCGAGGTACACTAGTGGTACAACGCCTGTCATTCTCCTTATTTTCACCAATGTATTTGTACTCAAACACTGTTACTTGACTAAATTACCAACTGCAGTGGAAATATTATGCGTTTTAGCTGAGAGTGTGAGCTCAGTCTTGGTAGATTTCTAAATTTACGTCCTCGTGTTTCTATAACTTTTGTTCCTAGCATGACTTTATTAATGGACTATATATAAGGTAAACATAAATGAAGGCCCAAAGGTAAGGCCAGAACCGGAAACTAGAGCTGGAGCTCTGTAGCCAGAGTGGCGAGAGAGTATCTGACCTGTATGAGAGATGGTGTTGCATATCACAGATGTGCTGCAGTGTTTCTGGTTGCCATATCAATCTCAAACTCATTGGGATGCGCTGTTCAAGTGTTGCATTATGTTGATGGAAAACAACGTTTTCACTATAGGCCTACATTCACGTGTGTGTATTTGTAGTAGTCTAGATGCTGGTTCAGTTTCCACTTATTTAGATTGTCAAGCTGGTATCCATTCCCATGGACTATGTTATCATTATTCCTTTATGTTATGTTTGTGCAACTTAAACTTGGTGTACATGCCCATCTGCATAACACACACACACACACACACACACACACACACACACACACACACACACACACACACACACACACACACACACACACACACACACACACACACACACACACACACACACACACAGAGAGAGAGAGAGAGAGGGAGGAAAGAGCCCAATCCCCCCTCCACACACACAACCATGCACAGACACACTGCAGCAGCAGAGGAATGCATGTGTTGTGGTAATGCGTTGCCTTCAGTGTCAATACATCCCCCTCTCTACCGATCTGTCATACTGTCGCCCACAGAGAGCGCTACTGTACCAGCTGTGAACATGGGAACAGGGGGAGGAGGAGAGAGGATTGGGGAAGAGAGGTGAAGTGGGGAGAGAGAGAGACAGAAGGTGTAAATAAAGGTGGAGGTGAAGATGGGAAAAGACAGCAGAGAGAGGGAGAGGGGAAGAGAAGGTAGAGGAGAAGAGTCAGAGGGAGAGGGGAAGAGAAGGTAGAGGAGAAGAGTCAGAGGGAGAGGGGAAGAGAAGGTAGAGGAGGAGAGTCAGAGGGAGAGGGGAAGAGAAGGTAGAGGGGAAGAGTCAGAGGGAGAGGGGAAGAGAAGGTAGAGGAGGAGAGTCAGAGGGAGAGGGGAAGAGAAGGTAGAGGAGAAGAGTCAGAGGGAGAAGGGAAGATAAGGTAGAGGAGGAGAGTCAGAGGGAGAGGGGAAGAGAAGGTAGAGAAGGAGATTCAGAGGGAGAGGGGAAGAGAAGGTAGAGGAGGAGAGTCAGAGGGAGAGGGGAAGAGAAGGTAAAGGGGAAGAGTCAGAGGGAGAGGGGAAGAGAAGGTAGAGGAGGAGAGTCAGAGGGAGAGGGGGAAGAGAAGGTAGAGGAGAAGAGTCAGAGGGAGAGGGAAGATAAGGTAGAGGAGGAGAGTCAGAGGGAGAGGGGAAGAGAAGGTAGAGGAGGAGAGTCAGAGGGAGAGGGGAAGAGAAGGTAGAGGAGGAGAGTCAGAGGGAGAGAGGAAGAGAAGGTAGAGGAGGAGAGTCAGAGGGAGACGGGGAAGAGAAGGTAGAGGAGGAGAGTCAGAGGGAGAGGGGTAGAGAAGGTAGAGGAGGAGAGTCAGAGGGAGAGGGGAAGAGAAGGTAGAGGAGGAGAGTCAGAGGGAGAGGGGAAGAGAAGGTAGAGGAGAAGAGTCAGAGGGAGAGGGGAAGAGAAGGTAGAGGAGAAGAGTCAGAGGGAGAGGGAAGAGAAGGTAGAGGAGGAGAGTCAGAGGGAGAGGGGAAGAGAAGGTAGAGGAGGAGAGTCAGAGGGAGAGGGGAAGAGAAGGTAGAGAAGGAGAGTCAGAGGGAGAGGGGTCAGGAGAGGAGGAGAGAGAGGGAGAGAGGGAAGTGTCAGAGGGAGAGGGGAAGAGAAGGTAGAGGAGGAGAGTCAGAGGGAGAGGGGAAGAGAAGGTAGAGGAGAAGAGTCAGAGGAGAGGGGAAGAGAAGGTAGAGGAGGAGAGTCAGAGGGAGAGGGGAAGAGAAGGTAGAGGAGAAGAGTCAGAGAGAGAGGGGAAGAGAAGGTAGAGGAGGAGAGTCAGAGGGCGAGGGGAAGAGAAGGTAGAGGAGGAGAGTCAGAGGGAGAGGGGAAGAGAAGGTAGAGGAGGAGAGTCAGAGGGAGAGGGGAAGAGAAGGTAGAGGAGGAGAGTCAGAGGGAGAGGGGAAGAGAAGGTAGAGGAGGAGAGTCAGAGGGAGAGGGGAAGAGAAGGTAGAGGAGGAGAGTCAGAGGGAGAGGGGAAGAGAAGGTAGAGGAGGAGAGTCAGAGGGAGAGGGGAAGAGAAGGTAGAGGAGGAGAGTCAGAGGGAGAGGGGAAGAGAAGGTAGAGGAGGAGTCAGAGGGAGAGGGGAAGAAAAGGTAGAGGAGGAGAGTCATAGGGAGAGGGGAAGAGAAGGTAGAGGAGGAGAGTCAGAGGAGAGGGAAGAGAAGGTAGAGGAGAGAGTCAGAGGGAGAGAGGGGAAGAGAAGGTAGAGGAGGAGAGTCATAGGGAGAGGGGAACAGAAGGTAGAGGAGGAGAGTCAGAGGGAGAGGGGTAGAGCAGGAGAGTCAGAGGGAGAGGGGAAGAGAAGGTAGAGGAGGAGAGTCAGAGGGAGAGGGGTAGAGGAGGTAGAGGAGAAGAGTCAGAGGGAGAGGGGAAGAGAAGGTAGAGGAGAAGAGTCAGAGGGAGAGGGGAAGAGAAGGTAGAGGAGGAGAGTCAGAGGGAGAGGGGAAGAGAAGGTAGAGGGGAAGAGTCAGAGGGAGAGGGGAAGAGAAGGTAGAGGAGGAGAGTCAGAGGGAGAGGGGAAGAGAAGGTAGAGGAGAAGAGTCAGAGGGAGAAGGGAAGATAAGGTAGAGGAGGAGAGTCAGAGGGAGAGGGGAAGAGAAGGTAGAGAAGGAGAGTCAGAGGGAGAGGGGAAGAGAAGGTAGAGGAGGAGAGTCAGAGGGAGAGGGGAAGTGTCAGAGGGAGAGGGGAAGAGAAGGTAGAGGAGGAGAGTCAGAGGGAGAGGGGAAGAGAAGGTAGAGGAGAAGAGTCAGAGGGAGAGGGGAAGATAAGGTAGAGGAGGAGAGTCAGAGGGAGAGGGGAAGAGAAGGTAGAGGAGGAGAGTCAGAGGGAGACGGGAAGAGAAGGTAGAGGAGGAGAGTCAGAGGGAGAGGGGTAGAGAAGGTAGAGGAGGAGAGTCAGAGGGAGAGGGGAAGAGAAGGTAGAGGAGAAGAGTCAGAGGGAGAGAGGAAGAGAAGGTAGAGAGAGGAGAGTCAGAGGGAGAGGGGAAGAGAAGGTAGAGGGGGAGAGTCAGAGGGAGAGGGAAGAGAAGGTAGAGGTGGAGAGTCAGAGGGAGAGGGGAAGAGAAGGTAGAGGAGAAGAGTCAGAGGGAGAAGGGAAGATAAGGTAGAGGAGGAGAGTCAGAGGGAGAGGGGAAGAGAAGGTAGAGAAGGAGAGTCAGAGGGAGAGGGAAGAGAAGGTAGAGGAGGAGAGTCAGAGGGAGAGGGGAAGAGAAGGTAGAGGGGAAGAGTCAGAGAAGGAGAGGAGAGGGGAAAGAGAAGGTAGAGGAGGAGAGTCAGAGGGAGAGGGGAAGAGAAGGTAGAGGAGAAGAGTCAGAGGGAGAGGGGAAGATAAGGTAGAGGAGGAGAGTCAGAGGGAGAGGGGTAGAGAAGGTAGAGGAGGAGAGTCAGAGGGAGAGGGGAAGAGAAGGTAGAGGAGAAGAGTCAGAGGGGAGAGGGAAGAGAAGGTAGAGGAGGAGAGTCAGAGGGAGAGGGGAAGAGAAGGTAGAGGGGGAGAGTCAGAGGGAGAGGGGAAGAGAAGGTAGAGGTGGAGAGTCAGAGGGAGAGGGGAAGAGAAGGTAGAGGAGAAGAGTCAGAGGGAGAAGGGAAGATAAGGTAGAGGAGGAGAGTCAGAGGGAGAGGGGAAGAGAAGGTAGAGAAGGAGAGTCAGAGGGAGAGGGAAGAGAAGGTAGAGGAGGAGAGTCAGAGGGAGAGGGGAAGAGAAGGTAGAGGGGAAGAGTCAGAGGGAGAGGGAAGAGAAGGTAGAGGAGGAGAGTCAGAGGGAGAGGGAAGAGAAGGTAGAGAGAGAGAAGAGTCAGAGGGAGAGGGGAAGATAAGGTAGAGGAGGAGAGTCAGAGGGAGAGGGAAGAGAAGGTAGAGGAGGAGAGTCAGAGGGAGAGGGGAAGAGAAGGTAGAGGAGGAGAGTCAGAGGGAGAGGGGAAGAGAAGGTAGAGGAGGAGAGTCAGAGGGAGAGGGGAAGAGAAGGTAGAGGAGGAGAGTCAGAGGGAGAGGGGAAGAGAAGGTAGAGGAGGAGAGTCAGAGGGAGAGGGAAGAGAAGGTAGAGGAGGAGAGTCAGAGGGAGAGGGGAAGAGAAGGTAGAGGAGGAGAGTCAGAGGGAGAGGGGAAGAGAAGGTAGAGGAGGAGAGTCAGAGGGAGAGGGGAAGAGAAGGTAGAGGAGGAGAGTCAGAGGGAGAGGGGAAGAGAAGGTAGAGGAGGAGAGTCAGAGGGAGAGGGGAAGAGAAGGTAGAGGAGGAGAGTCAGAGGGAGAGGGGAAGAGAAGGTAGAGGAGGAGAGTCAGAGGAGAGGGGAAGAGAAGGTAGAGGAGGAGAGTCAGAGGGAGAGGGGAAGAGAAGGTAGAGGAGGGAGAGTCAGAGGGAGAGGGGAAGAGAAGGTAGAGGAGGAGAGTCAGAGGGAGACGGGGGGTAGAAGGTCAGAGGAGGAGAGTCAGAGGGAGAGGGGAAGAGAAGGTAGAGGAGAAGAGTCAGAGGGAGAGGGGAAGAGAAGGTAGAGGAGAAGAGTCAGAGGGAGAGGGGAAGAGAAGGTAGAGGAGGAAGAGTCAGAGGGAGAGGGGAAGAGAAGGTAGAGGGAGGAGAGTCAGAGGGAGAGGGAAGAGAAGGTAGAGGGGAGGAGAGTCAGAGGGAGAGGGGAAGAGAAGGTAGAGGAGGAGAGTCAGAGGAGAGGAAGAGAAGGTAGAGGGAAGAGTCAGAGGAGAGGGGAAGATAAGGTAGAGAGGAGAGTCAGAGGGAGAGGGGAAGAGAAGGTAGAGAAGGAGAGTCAGAGGGAGAGGGGAAGAGAAGGTAGAGGAGGAGAGTCAGAGGGAGAGGGGAAGTGTCAGAGGGAGAGGGGAAGAGAAGGTAGAGGAGGAGAGTCAGAGGGAGAGGGGAAGAGAAGGTAGAGGAGAAGAGTCAGAGGGAGAGGGGAAGATAAGGTAGAGGAGGAGAGTCAGAGGGAGAGGGGAAGAGAAGGTAGAGGAGGAGAGTCAGAGGGAGACGGGAAGAGAAGGTAGAGGAGGAGAGTCAGAGGGAGAGGGGTAGAGAAGGTAGAGGAGGAGAGTCAGAGGGAGAGGGGAAGAGAAGGTAGAGGAGAAGAGTCAGAGGGAGAGGGGAAGAGAAGGTAGAGGAGGAGAGTCAGAGGGAGAGAGGAAGAGAAGGTAGAGGGGGAGAGTCAGAGGGAGAGGGGAAGAGAAGGTAGAGGTGGAGAGTCAGAGGGAGAGGGGAAGAGAAGGTAGAGGAGAAGAGTCAGAGGGAGAAGGGAAGATAAGGTAGAGGAGGAGAGTCAGAGGGAGAGGGGAAGAGAAGGTAGAGAAGGAGAGTCAGAGGGAGAGGGGAAGAGAAGGTAGAGGAGGAGAGTCAGAGGGAGAGGGGAAGAGAAGGTAGAGGGGAAGAGTCAGAGGGAGAGGGGAAGAGAAGGTAGAGGAGGAGAGTCAGAGGGAGAGGGGAAGAGAAGGTAGAGGAGAAGAGGCAGAGGGAGAGGGGAAGATAAGGTAGAGGAGGAGAGTCAGAGGGAGAGGGAAGAGAAGGTAGAGGGGGAGAGTCAGAGGGAGAGGGGAAGAGAAGGTAGAGGAGGAGAGTCAGAGGGAGAGGGGAAGAGAAGGTAGAGGAGGAGAGTCAGAGGGAGAGGGGTAGAGAAGGTAGAGGAGGAGAGTCAGAGGGAGAGGGGAAGAGAAGGTAGAGGAGGAGAGTCAGAGGGAGAGGGGAAGGAAGGTAGAGGAGAAGAGTCAGAGGGAGAGGGGAAGAGAAGGTAGAGGAGAAGAGTCAGAGGGAGAGGGGAAGAGAAGGTAGAGGAGGAGAGTCAGAGGGAGAGGGGAAGAGAAGGTAGAGGTGGAGAGTCAGAGGGAGAGGGGAAGAGAAGGTAGAGGAGGAGAGTCAGAGGGAGAGGGAAGAGAAGGTAGAGGAGGAGAGTCAGAGGGGAGGGGAAGAGAAGGTAGAGGAGGAGAGTCAGAGGGAGAGGGAAGAGAAGGTAGAGGAGGAGAGTCAGAGGGAGAGGGGAAGAGAAGGTAGAGGAGGAGAGTCAGGGGAGAGGGGAAGAGAAGGTAGAGGAGGAGAGCCAGAGGGAGAGGGGAAGAGAAGGTAGAGGAGGAGAGTCAGAGGGAGAGGGGAAGAGAGGGGAAGGTAGAGGAGAAGAGTCAGAGGGAGAGGGGAAGAGAAGGTAGAGGAGGAGAGTCAGAGGGAGAGGGGAAGAGAAGGTAGAGGAGGAGAACCAGAGGGAGAGGGGAAGAGAGGGTAGAGGAGTAGAGTCAGAGGGAGAGGGGAAGATAAGGTAGAGGAGGAGAGTCAGAGGGAGAGGGGAAGAGAAGGTAGAGGAGGAGAGTCAGAGGGAGAGGGGAAGAGAAGGTAGAGGAGGAGAGCCAGAGGGGGAGGGGGCAGCTGGAATTGAATATCCTAGAGGGGACATAGTTGGAGGGGGCGAGAGGAGAGATGAGAGGAATTGAGTCAACGTTTGTCTGCTTTTTTCTCCCTCTCCGCTCTTCATCAATTTCACCTCATTGATTCTCCTACTTTTTCACAGAACACCTTAAAGCTCTTCTCTATCCTTCCCTTTGCGTCTCTCTTTTCTTCCTCCAATCCCCCTGTTTCTTCTCCCTGCAATCACTTCCATTTCTTCTTCCTCACCCCAGCAACCTGTCTCCCTCCTCTAATCCCACATCACACCTTCCCCTCTTTCTCTTTTCCTTTCATCCATCCCTTTTATACAATATTAGAGAGACTAACCCAAATCCCACCCACCCAAACCACCCAACATTCCACTCCCTGTTCTTTTTAATACCATTAATTAAGGTAAAGCTCGTTAACATAGAACATCAGTTAGTCTTTAACGAGATCAGAGACTGGTGTTTTGGAGCGATTGCAGTACTCCCCTCTCCCCATGCTCTCTTGTGGAATGGCTTGGCCGCTATTGATAAACAGCATGCTAATTGACTTTAGCCCACAGTGGTAGGTCTGGGCCAGGGATAGCACACAGGGAGAGGGAGGCTATACTGTACTCTACTGTATTGTACTATACTGTAGTATACGGTTGGGCTGGCTGCACGGTTCATACACACTGACAGATACATGCAAGGACAAACAAGGAACCAGGATGGATGGACACCACATACACAATACAGACAGACAGACGTGTAGACTGACATACAGACAGACGTGTAGACAGACAGACAGACAGACAGACAGACAGACAGACAGACAGACAGACAGACAGACAGACAGACAGACAGACAGACAGACAGACAGACAGGCAGGCAGACAGACAGACAGACAGACAGACAGACAGACAGACAGACAGACAGACAGACAGACAGACAGACAGACAGACAGACAGACAGACAGACAGACAGACAGACAGACACACAGAGATCTACAGGTGCAGTCAGACAGACAGACAAACGGACACAAACACACACATACTGTACATATGGACATACTGACATCAATGTACGAGAGAGAAGGACACACAGAACAAAAACACTGTCCACACTTGTGTTGGGGATACAAGGGGCCACTAGCTATCACACAGCTGCACAAGGCTAAACAGAATATATAGACACACACACACACACACACACACACACACACACACACACACACACACACACACACACACACACACACACACACACACACACACCCAGCAGGTGGGGTTTGGTGTTGAGAGTTGGCCTCAAGCATGGCTGCACATGACTGCATGTTTTGTGCGGTGCAGCGTTTTGCAGCAGTGTGGTGTGGTCCCTCATGATGATGGATGGGGCAGGAAATGACAGCCATAAGTGGTTATTAAAAAGAGGAAATGGAGGCATTTCTAAAAGCGATGTTACCCTGTGTCTGCAGCCCGTGCCGTGTGTCACCCTCCACTGTGTCATTGCTCCAGCTCAGACACACTCCCAGGGCCACTTTCACTAAACCCTCACTACTGGCTCCATGCCTCTGGGCTTGACAATGGAAATGCAGTGGACTGAGTGGCAGCAATCTTTGTGATCAACCCCATATTCAGATTCAGTGAAGCTAGAACCAGGGGCCAGTGGGAATATTCACTGTCATTTATCAGTCTTGTGGAAAGATTTGATCAGTATTTGAACCAGTTGTAAAGTTTGTAACCCAGATTGAAAGGGGGATAAAACACTAACAAACAAAGGGAAAAATGTAATGTTCATCATTCCATCTTTGTTTACTCTTATGACCTCGTCCTTCTCAGAACCTCATGGTTCTAACGACCGCGTTTAATTCTCTCTGTCATAAACAGGTGCAAATGCTTAATTAACCAAATCCATACATACTATAGTGTTATTTTCCCCAGAACAAAGAGCACCTTTTCCTTTTCCAGAGTGAATGAAAGACAAAAGGAAGAAGAGCTTTGTCAAGGTGCAAACAATATTTAAATCTACCCCCCCCCCCCCCAAGACAGTTAATGACACCATGTCCTCCTGCTTTTATAACATCACACAATCACACACTGATGAGAGTGTACAGTAGCAAGTAGCAGTAGCTAATTCTCATCACATTGATGGGGTGTGAGAAATGCACAGCAGGACGGTCCAGTCAAGTCCATGACAGCTCCTTCAACGACCGGCAGACCTGGAGCCCCTGAGGACACAGATGAGGGTGGATCTCACCTCAGCTCTATCCTCTACTGGCTGTTCCTGCTGGCTGCTCTGACCTCATGAAGGCCAGTCATCATCTCTTGGACGTTGGCTGTGAGAAATAGACGTATGTGTATGTGCGCTTACATGTGTTATCCTGTAGGGCTGGGAATTGCCAGGGACCTCACGATACAATATTATCACGATACTTATGTCAAAACAATACGATATATCGTCCAAAAAGAATATCCCAACATGTAAGTATCAATGTTTTCCCCCATCGCTATTGGTCAGTGTGAGAGTGTCCTTTTGTTGAAGGCAGGTCATCATCACTTGGACTTTCGGCGTGAGAAATACACGTGTGTATGTGTGTTAGTCAGTGTGTGTGAGAGTGTGTACATACGCTGAAGGAGTTACTGGATAAAGGCATGTCATCACTTGGTATGTGTGTGTTAGCCAGTGTGTGTGAATCTTTGTGGAAGGTGGTCATCACTTTTGGGTGTTAGAAATGATACACAACAGCAACATGACTGAACAGGGAAAAGCCATTCTCACCATCAGCTCTCAGCTCTGAACATATATCATCAGAGCCTGAAAAGCAGAGAGAAATATGGACAATTTCACAGCTGTCTTCCCGTGTAACAGACTTCACAGGTTCATCAGCCTCCACCTCTAGTGTTCAGGTCGTAGATTTAACAGTGTGAAAAACACAATGGGGTTCTGACGTTCCTCTCTCAGCTCCTACGTCTCAGATTTAATCAGTCCCCCCAAAACCCA
This sequence comes from Oncorhynchus nerka, assembly GCF_034236695.1. Taxonomy (NCBI): domain Eukaryota; kingdom Metazoa; phylum Chordata; class Actinopteri; order Salmoniformes; family Salmonidae; genus Oncorhynchus; species Oncorhynchus nerka. The sequence goes on from NC_088409.1 coordinate 25,560,225, forward strand.
GAAAAGTGGGTCTGTCTGTCTCTCACTTCCTCCAGGTCTTCTCCCCTAGGTGGCGCTCTATCTGCTTATTTAAATGTTTTTATTTTACCTTTATTTGAACAAGGAGTTATGCCGAGACCATGGTCTCTTTCACAGAATAGCCCTGCATACACATCAATACACATTACTATACACATCAATGTTCACATCAATACACATCACTATACACATCAATATTCACATCAATATATGAGAGGCAAAACAAAATCATAGAAAACAAACACATTCTTCAGTAAAAATGTCCTCGATCAGCTTTTTGAATTGACCTAGAGGCACCAATTCCTCCATCTTCAGAGGGCGTTAAAGTTGCAAAAAAACTAAAAGCAGATTGACCTAACTCAGTGGAGATCGACATGATCTCCAGAGTTATCCATCCCTGAGAGGTGTGTTTCCCAAGGTGTTCTGCAGCCGTTTGGAGGCAGACAGGAGTGTTTCCGGGACTCCCAGTAGTGAGCGGAGGCAGAGCCAGATATGGTGTGAACGCAGCCCTAGTCTCATCGCGAACCAGGCTTCCCTAAAACGGGAGGCGTGACAACAACTTGATTCTGGAAGTATGGTGAAGCGAGACTAATGCAGCCCCAACCTGAGCCACATGTTCTTATGCAGCGTTAGATTCTCTCCCTCCCCAGCTGTAGAGGGAATAGGCATCCTACCTTACATACAGTACAGGCCACTCCTGAGGAGTGACACCTCTACCACAGTGCATAGCTCCATGCAGTTCCAACGCAGATACATATACACCCTGTCCTGTTTATAATGCTGTGTGTTCTCTTCACATGCATGGCAGGTCCAAGACAAAATATATCAACAAGAGAGTCGACTGTATACTGTTATAGAATCAAATGAGGATGCCAGATAGTACTGGTATCATTCAACGTGATGATGTTGTCTGCATGTCATACAGTATACGTATGGATGCCAATTACCGACCACAAGGGATGTTAGGTCACCCGTGTTACATGTTTCAATGTCCGTCCACGTCCGTCCACGTCTGAGGACGTTGGGAGAAGACGTGGAAACCGGCCACTAGGGATGTTAGGTCACCCGTGTTACATGTTTCAACGTCCGTCCACGTCCGTCCACGTCTGAGGACGTTGGGAGAAGACGTGGAAACCGGCCACTAGGGATGTTAGGTCACCCGTGTTACATGTTTCAACGTCCGTCCACGTCCGTCCACGTCTGAGGACGTTGGGAGAAGACGTGGAAACCGGCCACTAGGGATGTTAGGTCACCCGTGTTACATGTTTCAACGTCCGTCCACGTCCGTCCACGTCTGAGGACGTTGGGAGAAGACGTGGAAACCGGCCACTAGGGGCAACAGTGAGTGCTGTTACCTTCAAGCAGGCTTCGGATTTGCTAGAGTGTTGTGGACGGGGATGGCGGCTTGACGAAAGCATCTGTCTCTGATTCGAATCCAGCGACAGAAAGTTGTTTTTTACATTTCTGTTTTAAACCTATCCCAAACCTTAAACCTTAACTTAACCATTTAATGCCTAACCAGTTAACTTCTTGCGTCGAGCCATCCCGGATCCGGGATCGTGAATACAGCCTCTAGCTCATTACCATAACGCAACGTTAACTATTCATGAAAATCGCAAATGAAATGAAATTAATCTATTTGCTCTCAAGCTTAGCCTTTTGTTAACAACACTGTCATCTCAGATTTTCAAAATATGCTTTTGAACCATAGCTAAACAAGCATTTGTGTAACAGTATTGATAGCCTAGCATAGGATTATGCCTCTCTTTCAGCATGCAACATTTTCCACAAAAACCAGAAAATAATTCAAATAAAATCATTTAACTTCAGATGTTTTCGATGAGGAGACTCTGTTAGATAGCAAATGTTCCGTTTTTACAAAAAATATTATTTGTGTCGACTAATCGCTCCGTTTTGTTCATCACGTTTGGGTAAGGAAAAAAAATATATATCTATATTTAGTCATTAAAACGCAAACTTTTTTCCAAATTAACTCCATAATATCGACAGAAACATGGCAAACCAATGTTTAGAATCAATTGTCAAGGTGTTTTTCACATATCTATCGACGATAAAATCCATCGTGGCAGTTGACTTTCTCTTCTGAAGAAATGGAACGCGCATGGACCTACAGATTACGCATTAATTTCGACACAGGACACCGGGCGGGACACCAGGTAAATGTAGTCTCTTATGGTCAATCTTCCAATGATATGCCTACAAACACGTCACAATGCTGCAGACACCTCGGGGAAACGACAGAAAGCGCAGGCTCATTCCTGGCGCATTCACAGCCATATAAGGAGACATTGGAACACAGCGCCTTCAGAATCTGGGGCATTTCCTGTATGAAACTTCATCTTGGTTTCGCCTGTAGCATTAGTTCTGGGGGACTCACAGATAATATCTTTGCAGTTTTGGAAACGTCAGAGTTTTGTCTTTCCAAGGCTGTCAATTCCATGCATAGTCGAGCATCTTTTCGTGACAAAATATTGCACTTAAAACGGGCACGTCTTTTTATCCAATAATGACATAGCGCCCCCATAGGTTGAAGAGGTTAATGCTTAACCTCAAGATTTCAGAGTTAATGCCTGAACTTAACCTTAAACACTTTGAAATTTGACGTTTGCAACAACTTCGAAAATTGACGTTTAAAACCTCTTAAGTCGACCCGACACGCATGCGTCCCATCTAGCCATCTGGAAATGCAAATGCGCTACGCTAAATGCTAATAGCACTCGTTAAAACTCAAACGTTCATTAAAACACACATGCAGGGTACTGAATTAAAGCTACACTCGTTGTGAATCCAGCCAACAAGTCAGATTTTTAAAATGCTTTTCGGAGAAAGCATGAGAAGCTATTATCTGATAACATGCAACACCCCGAAATACCTGAAGGGGACGTAAACAAAATAATTAGCATAGCCGGCGCTACACAAACCGCAGAAATAAAATATAAAACATTCATTACCTTTGACGATCTTCTTTGTTGGCACTCCTAGATGTCCCATAAACATCACTATTGGGTCTTTTTTTCGATTAAATCGGTCCATATATACCCTAAATATTGATCTATGAAGAGTGTGTGATCCAGGAAAAAACACCGTTTTAAAACGCAACGTCATTTTTTTAAATTAAAAAAGTTGACGATAAACTTTCACAAAACACTTCAAAATACTTTTGTAATCCAACTTTAGGTATTAGTAAACGTTAATAATCTATCAAATTGATCACGGGGCGATGTGTATTCAATAGCTCCACGTCTTGAAATCATGTTCGGAAATTTCTCATCCAAAACATCCTGTCGGAGACCGGAAGGAATGGGCTCTCTCTCACTCGTTTGACCAAGAAACAAAGCCCAGGCAATTGACAAGACTGGCGACATCGTGTGGAAGCTGTAGGACTTGCAATCTCAGCCCCATGTAATTTGCTTTCCAATAGACAACACATGCAAGTGGCACATTGATATATTTTCCAGATTTTGGTGATCAGATTTTCTTGCGCTTTTCGATAAAACACACGTTATGTTATAGTCACAGCCGTGATTTAACCAGTTTTAGAAACGTCAGAGTGTTTTCTATCCACACATACTAATCATATGCATATACTATATTCCTGGCATGAGTAGCAGGACGCTGAAATGTTGCGCAATTTTTAACAGAATGTTCGAAAAAGTAGGGGGTAGACTTAACAGGTTTTAATAAACATGGATGAAAGTCTAATTCTGACGTGAGACTGTGAGAGCTGGTTGACGACATCTACAACCTAGCAGTGTTCCATTCCACTGTTACAAACGGCAAAATAAAGTTCTGAAACAGTTTGAAACCCCCCAAAAGTATCGGTTTATATAGTCCTCTTCTCTTCCTTTTTAAACCTCTGAAATTCATTTTTTTTCATCAGCTTGTCATTCAATTACTTCACCAATCAGTGCGGATAGAGCAGCTTGCTATGGAGCATGCAAACTATAGTTGTTTTAGCCTAGGCACTATCGACTGCCTACGCTATCGGCTGCCTAGGCTATAGTATACATCCACAATGGACAGACAAGTGTGCGAGATGCGACTAAAAGTTTGCGGGTGGGGAGAGAGTGAGAGAGGGTGGAGGAGGCTTGGCTTGAAGCGCTGGGCATTGTTATGAAATGCGTGATCTGAATTAGGCCCACAGAATTATACCTATAGAGGAGCATCTTCTATGGAGGAACTTTGAATGTCTTTGAACTTCTGAGAGTTGGCATAAAGTTGGACCAGAGCTAGCTAGCCAACTAGCTAACAAGCGTGTGTGTGCAGAGCGACAGCAGAATAAAAATCACGTGTTACTTCTTCGTGGTTAATAAATCCAAAGTGGAAAGTGAAAACTATAGTATCCGTAACTAGCATTGAAACATTGCATTTTTTAAATTCTCTAATAAAAAATCTCTCCCTAATTTCTGAATCAGTAGGCTACAGTAGACTTTGCTTTGGAGGGGAAGACAGGTTGACTACACACACTGGTAAAGGCTTGTAGCTGGCAGGCACATACTGGGACACGTTTCTGAGTGACAGTGTGAGGGCTTTGGAGGGGAAGGGGCAGGTTGACTACACACACTGGTAAAGGCTTGTAACTGGCAGGCACATACTGGGACACGTTTCTGAGTGACAGTGTGAGGGCTTTGGAGGGGAAGGGGCAGGTTGACTACACACACTGGTAAAGGCTTGTAGCTGGCAGGCACATACTGGGACACATTTCTGAGTGACAGTGTGAGGGCTTTGCATATGCGCCTTGTTGCGTTTTTTTGGGGGGACTGAAAAAAATGCCCGGAACGTAAAAGAACAGTACAGATCACTTTCGTTCACAGTACTGATTATTTTCCTCTAATAATGTCTTCATTTTCTGGTTTTCGGTTCGGTTCCCTGAACCGGTTTGAACCCCTGCAAACCAGTAATATACATTTCTGTGATTATCAACACCAGCTACGTATCAACATGTTGTGTTAGGTGGAATTGCATTCAATTTAGGAGCTGATTTAGTTTTTTGTCATTTAAATTCTCTCCCGCAGGCATGCTCTATTTCCTGTGAGTTGCATTTGTGTGTGTGTGTGTGTGTGTGTGTGTGTGTGTGTTAGTGTGTGTGCGTGCAAGTTTGTGTTTGTGTTTGTGTGTGTGTACGGTAATGTCTGTGTGTTAGAAATGTGTCAAATTAGAAGGGTTGATGTTTCTCTGTTCCGGTTCATTTAACAATGATCAATAAATGTGTGTTTGTTTGGGGGGAGGTGGGTGTGTGTGTATGTTTCCCTAACATATAGTAAATCAGTGTGTCCTTGTTATTTCTAAGGACAGATAACAGTGTGACTGTGTTATATAGTGTGTTTAACATCAGTCGTTTCTTTACCATTAGCTGGTTGTGATGTTGAGTGTTTTAGCTCAGGGATATCAGACCCCATTCCTCAGGGGCTTTACAGCATCTGCCGCTGCTTCTGCTTTTCATTGCAGCCTTTTAATTAGTGGCTGATGTCGACCTGGCTAGGAGAGTGAACTGTCTAGCCAATCAATGCCTTTAATTGATGATGTAAGTGCTAGTGAGAAAAGGGAAGCAGCAGAGACGGTGACCCCTGAGGTTGATCCCCCAGGTATAGTTGCTCTGGATCACAGTGTTTCTAGACCTCATACGAACCTGGAACTGGCAAGCTAGGCTCGGTTTCCCTCTACGACAGCTGAAATGACAATTAGCATTTGAGAACAGACTAAATTGGTGTCAGGGATTTTGGAGATGGTGGAATTGTCCATAAGTTTATTTTTCCATAATAATTTATAAACAGAAATCTGTTCAATTTCCATTTGACTTCCTCTCTAGTTCTAAAGTGTCATAACTCTGTTCCACTTTATTCCCACTCAATTAACTCCTGGATCTCTGATCAGTGGAAGGATCCATGGAAGGTATCTATTCACATACAGTGGGGAGAACAAGTATTTGACACACTGCCGATTTTGCAGGTTTTCCTACTTACAAAGCATGTAGAGGTCTGTAATTATTTATCATAGGTACACTTCAACTGTGAGAGACGGAATCTATAACAAAAATCCCAAAAATCACATTGAAGTAATTAATTTGCATTTTATTGCATGACATAAGTATTTGATCACCTACCAACCAGAAAGGATTCCGGCTCTCACAAACCTGTTAGTTTTTCTTTAAGAATCCCCCTGTTCTCCACTCATTACCTGTATTAACTGCACCTGTTTGAACTCGTTACCTGTATAAAAGACACCTGTCCACACACTCAATCAAACAGACTCCCACCTCTCCACAATGGCCAAGACCAGAGAGCTGTGTAAGGACATCAGGGATACAATTGTAGACCTGCACAAGGCTGGGATGGGCTATAGGACAATAGGCAAGCAGCTTGGTGAGAAGGCAACATCTGTTGGCGCAATTAGTAGAAAATGGAAGAAGTTCAAGATGACGGTCAATCACCCTCGGTCTGGGGCTCCATGCAAGATCTCACCTCGTGGGGCATCAATGATCATGAGGAAGGTGAGGGATCAGCCCAGAACTACACGGCAGGACCTGGTCATTGACCTGAAGAGAGCTGGGACCACAGTCTCAAAGAAAACCATTAGTAACACACTACGCCGTCATGGATTAAAGTCCTACAGCGCACGCAAGGTCCACCTGCTCAAGCCAGCGCATGTCCAGGCCTGTCTGAAGTTTGCCAATGACCATCTGGATGATCCAGAGGAGGAATGGGAGAAAGACATGTGGTCTGATGAGACTAAAATAGAGCTTTTTGGTCTAAACTCCACTCGCCGTGTTTGGAGGAAAAAGAAGGATGAGTACAACCCCAAGAACACCATCCCAACTGTGAAGCATGGAGGTGGAAACATCATTCTTTGGGGATGCTTTTCTGCAAAGGGGACAGGACGACTGCACTGTATTGAGGGGAGGATGGATGGGGCCATGAATTGCGAGATCTTGGCCAACAACCTCCTTCCCTCAGTAAGAGCATTGAAGATGGGTCGTGGCTGGGTCTTCCAGCATGACGATGACCCGAAACACACAGCCAGGGCAACTAAGGAGTGGCTCCGTAAGAAGCATCTCAAGATCCTGGAGTGGCCATGCCAGTCTCCAGACCTGAACCCAATAGAAAATCTTTGGAGGGAGCTGAAAGTCTGTATTGCCCAGCGACAGCCCCGAAACCTGAAGGATCTGGAGAAGGTCTGTATGGAGGAGTGGGCCAAAATCCCTGCTGCAGTGTGTGAAAACCTGGTCAAGAACTACAGGAAACGTATGATCTCTGTAATTGTAAACAGGTTTCTGTACCAAATATTAAGTTCTGATGTATCAAATACTTATGTCATGCAATAAAATGCTAATTAATTACTTAAAAATCATACAATGTGATTTTCTGGATTTTGGTTTTAGATTCCGTCTCTCACAGTTGAAGTGTACCTATGATACAAATTACAGACCTCTACATGCTTTGTAAGTAGGAAAACCTGCAAAATCGGCAGTGAATCAAATACTTGTTCTCCCCACTGTAAATAGTGAGCAGAGTTCTAGAGGGCCATTCAAGCTCCCTGGTGATGAAGGCTAAATGAAGCCAAAACACATTTGTTTTACTGATGAGAGAAACACCTTAGTATCGGCCTTCTATTGTCCTCCAAGATAACCAGAACGTCTTTCTTATATCCAGTTGATTCTTCATTTCATGCCCAGTGGGTGGGATGCCAGGTACAATAAACACCGTATGCTAGACATTTGTTGCGCTGGATGGACCGTTATAGATACTATCTAAAGAATACACATTAAGTTTCACACATTTGGTTCTATTGTAGTGAATAGGCAGTGTTGGGTAGTAAATGTGTCCCTGCAACAAACGCCAGCCCTCCCTTCCCAGTCCCTCCAGCTCAGCTCAGAACCTGAAGCATTGCAGGGGGTCAGGGAGGGAAAATGACTTCCTTTAAAACACACGTAGTAAGATCATCCAGCAGGTCGTATGTTATAAGGACATCTTGACAGAGGGATTTCAACCAAACAACGATATATATGTAAATCCAGTAAATGATGTGGCATTATAGTGAACTTGGGAAGGAATGGATGGTGGGGAGTGTGGAGGGACGGGCTGTGTGCATTGCAGTGGTAGTCAGTCTCGTGCCTCTCTACTGTATTGCATGTCTGAGCTCTGGAGAATATTATATATACTACTGTACTCTACCATCCTCCCTTACAGCAGGCAGTGATGTTGACCCTGGTATTGGCAGAGTGTAACCCCACTTTTACATCATCTCTACATGTCCTGGTGGAATACAATGTTGTTTGTCACAGCATATTGTTGTATATTGAAAGTGATTTACATTTGTATCCATATACAAACAGTGTTATTATCCAGGAATTGGCAGGGAGAACAAGGGGGAGAGAGCGAGAGAGACAGAGAGCAGCAATGTACTAGGCTTCTTATACAGCACATTATAATAAACCTCATACCCAGATGGTAGTAGGAGGTACAGTCATACTTATTATACAAATACAGCAAATAATACATCATGGAATGATGGAAATCCCCAGTTTGTCTAGTACACTGGTTCTTATTGAAATAATACAGCATATTGTGTTGTGTTGTGTTGTATTGTGTGGAAGTGTGATCTGCAGGATCCCCTGGGACTGTTCTTTCTACATGAAGGTGGTTGACCTTACTCTTGTTTATGACTGAACTCTCTGGGGGTTAGTAAAGCATTTGTAGCTGGCTGATGTTTTGTGAATGGTGTGTGTGTGTGTGTGTGTGTGTGTGTGTGTGTGTGTGTGTGTGTGTGTGTGTGTGTGTGTGTGTGTGTGTGTGTGTGTGTGTGTGTGTGTGTGTGTGTGTGTGTGTGTGTGTGTGTGTGTGTGTGTGCGTGTGCATGTATTGTAGCATATAGATGTGCTTACTGAGTGTATTTTGGTGACTGTTAATATGAATCGCATGAGAATATGCAGGAGTTTATTTCTGAGACCTGTGTGCGTGTGTGCGTGTGCGTGTGCGTGTGCGTGCGTACGAGTGTATGTGTGCGGGTGGGTGACTATGTGTGTGTACTGTGAAGGCTGCTGTGTCCTAGGCATTAAATGAAAGGCAGCAGTATAATGTCAGAGTGAGATTACACATTGAGCCGTATGATAACACAGTGTGTATCTGATCAAAGGTGACTGGGTGACCTCAGGAACACACACACACACACACACACACACACACACACACACACACACACACACACACACACACACACACACACACACACACACACACACACACACACACACACACACACCCAGAGAGAGAGACTAAAAGAGGCTTTTAATTTAGATGAGTACAGAACCTGCATAAAGAGATCAGATGCCACCTTTTTAATTTAGATGAGTGAATCAATCAATCAATATGAAGCCCTTTTACATCAGATTGTCCCAAAGTGCTTTACAGATGCCTAAACAGAGAGGCTTTTTAATTTAGATGAGTGGAATCAATCAATCAATATGAAGCCCTTTTTACATCAGCAATTGTCCCAAAGTGCTTTACAGATACCCAGCCTAAACCCCCAAAGAGCTTTACAGATACCCAGCCTAAAACCCCAAAGAGCTTTACAGATACCCAACCTAAAACCCCAAAGAGCTTTACAGATACCCAGCCTAAAACCACAAAGAGCTTTACAGATACCCAGCCTAAACCCCCAAAGAGCTTTACAGATACCCAGCCTAAAACCACAAAGAGCTTTACAGATACCCAGCCTAAAACCACAAAGAGCTTTACAGATACCCAGCCTAAAACCACAAAGAGCTTTACAGATACCCAGCCTAAAACCACAAAGAGCAAGCAATGTGGAAGCAGAAGCACATTTGCTTCGTGTGTGTGGTGTGTGTGTGGTTTGTGTGGTGTGCGTGCACCCATATGTGTGTGTATCTTTGTATGTCCTTTAGTGTAGTTACATGTATACTATAAAATAGAAGCATAGGTTTACCATCTACTGTACAGTACCAGTCAAGAGTTTGGATACACCTAATCATTCAAGGGTTTTTCTTTATTTTTTAGCTTTGTCATTATTGGGTATTGTGTTGTCATTATGGGGTATTGTGTGTAGATTGCTATGCATTTTTATTTATTCAATACATTTTAGAATAAGGCTGTAACGTAACAAAATGTGGAAAAAGTCAAAGGGTCCTGAATACTTTCTGAATGCCCTGTATACTCAGACTAGTGAACAGATCAAAGTTAAGATATGTTGAATTGGGACAGTGTTCTTTTGTTCTCCAGGGTTGAAGGTCACAGCATGTTGAAAACCTGAGGCTGAGGAATAGGCACTAGAAACAGGTGCTCGTATATAAACATATACAGTGCCGGGAAAATGTGTTTGACCCTTTCTGATTTTTGTTTTTTATATTTTTGATACTGAATGTAATCACATCTTCAACTACAAGCGAAATGGATACTTGCTCGTTTTTTTACATTCAGATAGCTAGGTTCATTAGCCACGTTTTCTATTATTGGATTTGTTATATTGTTTCATTGACAAAGTTATGCAACACCCAATTCCCCTGTGTGAAAAAGTTATACTCAATAAACATATACTGTATTTTTTCTTGGTTCTGAAGTGTTGGTGTGAGCGAGTCGAGTGTGGAGAGATAAACTATGGAGGAGTGGAGCTACGATATTGAGTTTTATCAGTGAAATGGTGAAACAGCTTAAAACCTGTATTATTCTTGCCAGAAGAAAACATGCAGTAAAGATCCAGACGTTGGTTTTGTATTCCAGAGCAGTTTGTTGTCACATTAAGATCCGTACACCCCAATCTAAAGTGTTCCACATAAACAAGTACAGTCACATTGATGTGACTGTCTTAATCTGGTATTTAGCCCACGTCTAATTTACAAATGTAGTGTATTGTATTTCCCTGAGAGGGCCTGGTGTCAGCGCAGGTTGATGGATGGCTACGTCGTTTGTCACTTGGATAGCTTGTGATGGCCATGGGGTCTGTGGCACAGCACAGAGCCGAACAACACAGCTCTTTACCATAACTGTTTACAGCCGTGCAGTAAACACAACACTACGGTGTACAGTAGTTCTCCAGGAGTACAGACTGATCAGGGTGGACATTATGTACAATGTGAAAGCAGCCTCTTGCTGGTACTGCTCTCACATGACAGAGATAGATAGAACACTGTGAGTGAGTGAGTGAGTGAGTGAGTGCGTGCGTGAGTGAGTGAGTGAGTGAGTGAGTGAGTGAGTGAGTGAGTGAGTGAGAGAGAGAGAGAGAGAGAGAGAGAGAGAGAGAGAGAGAGAGAGAGAGCGAGAGAGGGAGAGAGAGAGAGAGAGAGAGAGAGAGAGAGAGAGAGAGAGAGAGAGAGAGAGGAGAGAGAGAGACAGAGAGAGAGAGAGAGAGAGAGAGAGAGAGAGAGAGAGAGAGAGACAGAGAGAGAGAGAGAGAGAGAGAGAGAGAGAGAGAGAGAGAGAGAGAGAGGAGAGAGAGAGACAGGAGAGAGAGAGAGAGAGAGAGAGAGAGAGAGAGAGAGAGAGAGAGAGAGAGAGAGAGAGAGAGAGAGAGAGAGAGAGAGAGAGAGAGAGAGAGAGGGAGAGAGAGAGAGAGAGAGAGAGAGAGAGAGAGAGGGAGGGAGAGAGAGAGAGAGAGAGAGAGAGAGAGAGAGGGGGATCTGTTCCATCAGAGAGGACACACTCCAGTGAGTGTGATTGAAGTATGGGCCAATTAATACGAGGAGCATTGAGCTGCAGCTGCACTTTACTGTTCACTCCACTGCTGCTGCTGGCCAGAGTTATTACCCCACATGACACTTTCGTCTTCCGGGAATTACTATAGACTATACAGTGCATTCAGAAAGTATTCACATCTCTTGATTTTCCCCCACATTTTATTGTGTTATTAAAGTGGCATTAAAATGGATTTAATTGTAATTTTTGGCCAACGATCTACACAAATTACTTGAATGTCAGAGGGAGAACAATTCTCATATCTACCAATCGGTTCAAAAATCTGCCTGGTCTTGTGGTTGAATCTGTGCTCGATTGAGGGACCTTACATGTATGTGTGCGGTATCGAGATGGGGTAGTCATTCAAAAATCATGTTAACTACTATTATTGAACGAGTGAGTCCATGCAACTTATTATGTGATTTGTTAAAGCACATTGTTACTCCTGAACTTATTTAGGCTTGCCATAACAAACGGGTTGAATACTTAGTGACTCAAGACATTTCAGCTTTTAATTGTTCATTCATTTCGAAAATGTTCGACAAACAAAATTCTCCTTTGACATTATGGTGTATTGTGTGTAGATCAGTGACACAAAATCTCAATTTAAATTCAGGCAGTAAGACAACAAAATGTGAAACAATTAAAGGGGTGTTGTCACGACTTCTGCCGAAGTTGGCTCCCCTGCCTGTTCGGGCGGGGCTCGGCGGTCGTCGTCACCGCCCTACTAGCCGCTATCAAACCCTTTTTCGTTTGTCTGTTGGTCTTGTCTTATTAGTTTCACCTGTGTGTATTTTAGTTTAATTAGCTTCCCTATATGTAGTAGGTTGTCCCGCCCTTGTTTTGTGCGGGATTGTTTTTTGTTACTCTGTTGGTTGTGGTTGTCATGTTTGTATTCTCCGGACTGTTTGGTCCTGTGTTTGGGCAGGTCTGTTTTATGCGCCCTGTATGTTGGCGTGACCGTTTTTTGTCCGGAGAATAAATCACGATTTACTGAACCCTGCTCTCTGCGCCTGATTCCAACCCACCACTCCTAGTATCCCGTGACAACCCACCACTCCTAGTATCCCGTGACAACCCACCACTCCTAGTATCCCGTAACAGGTGTGAATACTTTATGAAGGTACTTTACTACACCTACACAGCACATATAGGGGAACATACAATTATTGGCACAAAAACACAAATACAAAATACTGAGCTATATTATATGTTCAAACAACTTGTTTAAATTATATTATGTTATATTAATACAATTACTCAGAGAAATATATATACTTTTTAACAAGTAAAACAAATGATCTAAAAAGATAGGGGTCAAAAATAAAATTCAACCGTGTTTTCAATAGGTTTCAGTACCTCACCTTGTGAGGATAACAGCACTGCCCCTGTTTTCAATAGGTTTCAGTACCTCACCTTGTGAGGATAACAACACTGCCCCTGTTTTCAATAGGTTTCAGTACCTCACCTTGTGAGGATAACAACACTGCCCCTGTTTTCAATAGGTTTCAGTACCTCACCTTGTGAGGATAACAGCACTGCCCCTGTTTTCAATAGGTTTCAGTACCTCACCTTGTGAGGATAACAACACTGCCCCTGTTTTCAATAGGTTTCAGTACCTCACCTTGTGAGGATAACAACACTGCCCCTGTTTTCAATAGGTTTCAGTACCTCACCTTGTGAGGATAACAACACTGCCCCTGTTTTCAATAGGTTTCAGTACCTCACCTTGTGAGGATAACAACACTGCCCCTGTTTTCAATAGGTTTCAATACCTTTACCTTGTGAGGATAACAGCACTGCCCCTGTTTTCAATAGGTTTCAGTACCTCACCTTGTGAGGATAACAACACTGCCCCTGTTTTCAATAGGTTTCAGTACCTCACCTTGTGAGGATAACAACACTGCCCCTGTTTTCAATAGGTTTCTGTACCTCACCTTGTGAGGATAACAGCACTGCCCCTGTTTTCAATAGGTTTCAGTACCTCACCTTGTGAGGATAACAACACTGCCCCTGTTTTCAATAGGTTTCAGTACCTCACCTTGTGAGGATAACAGCACTGCCCCTGTTTTCAATAGGTTTCAATACCTTTACCTTGTGAGGATAACAACACTGCCCCTGTTTTCAATAGGTTTCAGTACCTCACCTTGTGAGGATAACAACACTGCCCCTGTTTTCAATAGGTTTCAATACCTTTACCTTGTGAGGATAACAGCACTGCCCCTGTTTTCAATAGGTTTTTCCCTGTTTTGTGAGATAACAACACTGCCCCTGTTTTCACAGTACCTCACCTTGTGAGGATAACAGCACTGCCCCTGTTTTCAATAGGTTTCAATACCCCCTTGTGAGGATAACAACACTGCCCCTGTTTTCAATAGGTTTCAGTACCTCACCTTGTGAGGATAACAACACTGCCCCTGTTTTCAATAGGTTTCAATACCTTTACCTTGTGAGGATAACAGCACTGCCCCTGTTTTCAATAGGTTTCAGTACCTCACCTTGTGAGGATAACAACACTGCCCCTGTTTTCAATAGGTTTCAGTACCTCACCTTGTGAGGATAACAACACTGCTCCTGTTTTCAATAGGTTTCAATACCTTTACCTTGTGAGGATAACAGCACTGCCCCTGTTTTCAATAGGTTTCAATACCTTTACCTTGTGAGGATAACAGCACTGCCCCTGTTTTCAATACCTTTCAATGCCTCACCTTGTGAGGATAACAGCACTGCCCCTGTTTTCCTTTCAATGCCTCACCTTTCAATGCCTCACCTTTCAATGCCCTGTGAGGATAACAGCACTGCCCCTGTTTTCAATACCTTTCAATGCCTCACCTTGTGAGGATAACAACACTGCCCCTGTTTTCAATAGGTTTCAGTACCTCACCTAACAGCACTGCCCCTGTTTTCAATAGGTTTCAGTACCTCACCTTGTGAGGATAACAACACTGCCCCTGTTTTCAATAGGTTTCAGTACCTCACCTTGTGAGGATAACAACACTGCTCCTGTTTTCAATATGTTTCAATGCCTTTACCTTGTGAGGATAACAGCACTGCCCCTGTTTTCAATAGGTTTCAATACCTGTACCTTGTGAGGATAACAGCACTGCCCCTGTTTTCAATACCTTTCAATGCCTCACCTTGTGAGGATAACAGCACTGCCCCTGTTTTCAATACCTTTCAATGCCTCACCCTGTGAGGATAACAGCACTGCCCCTGTTTTCAATACCTTTCAATGCCTCACCTTGTGAGGATAACAACACTGCCCCTGTTTTCAATACCTTTCAATGCCTCACCCTGTGAGGATAACAGCACTGCCCCTGTTTTCAATACCATTCAATGCCTCAACCTGTGAGGATAACAGCACTGCCCCTGTTTTCAATACCTTTCAATGCCTCAACCTGTGAGGATAACAGCACTGCCCCTGTTTTCAATACCTTTCAATGCCTCAACCTGTGAGGATAACAGCACTGCCCCTGTTTTCAATACCTTTCAATGCCTCAACCTGTGAGGATAACAGCACTGCCCCTGTTTTCAATACCTTTCAATGCCTCAACCTGTGAGGATAAAAGCACTGCCCCTGTTTTCAATACCTTTCAATGCCTCAACCTGTGAGGATAACAGCACTGCCCCTGTTTTCAATACCTTTCAATGCCTCACCCTGTGAGGATAACAGCACTGCCCCTGTTTTCAATAGGTTTCAATGCCTCAACCTGTGAGGATAACAGCACTGCCCCTGTTTTCAATACCTTTCAATGCCTCACCCTCTGAGGATAACATCACTGCCCCTGTTTTCAATAGGTTTCAATGCCTCACCCTGTGAGCATAACAACACTGTCCCTGTTTTCAATACATTTCAATACCTCACGTTGTTTTATGAGATTGGAGAACACATTGGGAGTGTTTCCAGATCCTTGATATCCTTCATCTGTGTTTATGGACTGCCCTCTTCAATTCAATCCACAGGTTTTCAAAGGGGGTTCAAGTCTGGAGACTGAGATGGCCATATCACAATGTTGATTTTGTTGTCAATTAACCATTTTGGAGTGGATTTTTATGTTTGCTTGGGGTTATTGTCTTGCTGGAAGATTCACTTGCGGCCAAGTTTCAGCCTCCTGGCAGAGGCAATCAGGTTTTTTGGCTAAAATATCCTGGTACTGCGTAAAGTTCATGATGTCGTTGAAATTAACAAGAGCCCCAGGACCAGTGGGAGCAAAATAGCCTCATAACATCAAAGATCCACCAACATAGTTTACAGCAGGTATTTCAATTCACACCACTAGTGTGCTTGGCCAAAGAGCTCTATTTTCATGTCATCTGACCATAGCACCTTTTCCAATCCAAGTGCCAATGCCGTTTAGCAAACTCCAGGCGTTTACATTTGTTGAATGACATGAAAATAGAGCTCTTTGGCCATGCACAGTTTGACGACACAACGGTGGTAGGCCTGATCACAGACGGCGATGAGACATCCTATAGGGAGGAGGTCAGAGACATGGCAGTGTGGTGCCAGGACAACAACTTCTCCCTCAATGTCAGCAAGACAAAGGAGCTGATCTTGGACTATAGGAAACGCCCCCATTCACATCGACAGGGCTGTAGTGGAGCGGGTCTAGAGCTTCAACTTCCTCTGTGTCCACATCACTAAGGATCTATCATTGTCCACACACACTAAAATAGTTGTGAAGAGGGCACGACAATGCCTCTTCCCCCTCAGGAGGCTGAAAAGATTTGGCATGGGCCCTCAGATCTTCAGAAAATTCTACAGCTGCACCATTGAGAGTATCCTGACTGACTGCATCATCGCTTGGTATGGCAACTGCATGGCATCTGACCTCAGGGCGCTACAGAGGGTAGTGCTTACAGCCCAGTACATCACTGTGGCCGAGCTCTCTACCATCCAGGACCTCTATATCAGGCGGTTTCAGCGGAAGGCCCTAAAAATGCTCAAATATCCCAGCCACCCAACTCGTAGACTGTTCTCGCACGACAAGCAGTACCGATGCACCTGGAACCAACAGGACCCTGAACAGCTTCTACCCCCAAGCCATAAGACATTATAGTTAGTTAAGTAGTTAACCAAATAGCTACCCAGACTAGCTGCATTTACCCTTTTTGCATAATGTTTTCGACTCATCACATACACTGCTGCTGCTGTTTATTATCTATCTTGTTGCCTCGTCACTTAATTCCTAGTTATATTTACTTTTCTATTATTTGTCTATTTTCTTTCTCTCTGCATTGTTGGGAAGGGCCTGTAAGTAAGCATTTCACTGTTAGTCTGCACCTGTTGTTTACCAAGCATGTGACAAATAACATTTGATTTGGGTTTGGCATCGAAGGAATGCATACCTACTGTAAAATATGGTTGTCTATATTTGATGTTATGGGGATAGTTTGCTTCCACTGGTCCTGGGGCCCTTGTTAAGGTCAATTGCATCATAAACTTTACCCAGTACCAGGACATTTTAACCAAGAACCTGATTGCCTCTGCCAGGCACACATCAAAGTCCATAAAGAAATGGTTAATTGACCACAAAATCAACATTTTGCAATGGCCATCTCAGTCTTGAACAATCTTGTGGTTTGAATTGAAGAGGGCAGTCCATGAGCGCAGACAAATTATATCAAGGATCTGGAAATATTCTGTACAGAGGAATGTAGTGATGGGGGACAGTAACATATCGCAATATTATTTTTGGATTATATTATATTGTTATTTCCCTCCAAGTATACATTTATTTTTTTGAGTTAGCTAGCGCTAGTCGGCTGTACCTGCACCAAAATTCCTGTATTTCTCGTCATATAGCTACTGTATTTATCCATCTTCTTTTTGAATAGTGAGCCAACATGTTTTAAGTACTTTTATTTCCCCGACTGATAAAAAGTCATTTTCTCAGGTTCTCTCTTATCTCTCTGCAGCAGACATATAGTGAGCAATATGTTTGTAACATCAAATCGCAATAGAATCGCAGTATCAAATCACAATACAGAATTGTGAGAATCACAATACATATCGTATCGGCACCTAAGAAATTATAATATTGTATTGTGAGGTCCCTGGTACCTACCGGCCCTAGAGGAATATTCTAAGATCCCTCCCAGTGGGATCTCCAATCTCATAAAACATTTTAGAAAAAGGCTCAGTGCCGTTAGCGAGGTATAGAAAAGTATTGAAAACAGGGGAGCCAATCATTTTGACCCGTATCTGTTTGAGAAAGAAAAGTATTGAAAACAGGGGAGCCAATCATTTTGACCCGTATCTGTTTGAGAAAGAAAAGTATTGAAAACAGGGGAGCCAATCATTTTGACCCGTATCTGTTTGAAGAAAAGTATTTATTTATAAACAAATTCTCTTTCTCTGACAATTGTACTAGTATAAAATAATATAATTTTCCTTTTTTTTGCGTACAATATAGCTCAGCATTTGTATTATTGGGATGGCAGGTAGCCTATAGTGGTTAGAGCATTAGGCCAGTAACCGAAAGGTAGCTGACAAGGTAAGAATCTGTCGTTCTGCCCCTGAAGAAGGCAGTTAACCCACTGTTCCTAGGCTGTCATTGTAAATAAGAATCTGTCGTTCTGCCCCTGAACAAGGCAGTTAACCCACTGTTCCTAGGCTGTCATTGTAAATAAGAATCTGTCGTTCTGCCCCTGAACAAGGCAGTTAACCCACTGTTCCTAGGCTGTCATTGTAAATAAGAATCTGTCGTTCTGCCTCTGAACAAGGCAGTTAACCCACTGTTCCTAGGCTGTCATTGTAAATAAGAATCTGTCGCTCTGCCCCTGAACAAGGCAGTTAACCCACTGTTCCTAGGCTGTCATTGTAAATAAGAATCTGTCGCCAACTCACCATCAGTACGACCAAGAATATGTTTTCCGAGACGCGGATCCGGTGTTCTGCCTTACAAACAGGACAACGGAATGGATCGCATGCAGCGACCCAAGGAAACGACTCCGAAAAAGAGGGAAACGAGGCGGTGTTCTGGTCAGACTCCGAAAAAGGGCACATCGCGCACCACTCCCCAGCATTCTTCTTGCCAATGTCCAGTCTCTTGACAACAAGGTTGACGAAATCCGAGCAAGAGTAGCATTCCAGAGGGACATCAGAGACTGCAACGTTCTCTGCTTCACAGAAACATGGCTTACTGGGAAGACGCTATCCGAGGCGGTGCAGCCAACGGGTTTCTCCACGCATCGCGCCGACAGAAACAAACATCTTTCTGGTAAGAAGAGTGGCGGGGGCGTATGCCTCATGACTAACGAGACATGGTGTGATGAAGGAAACATACAGGAACTCAAATCCTTCTGTTCACCTGATTTAGAATTCCTCACAATCAAATGTAGACCGCATTATCTTCCAAGAGAATTCTCCTCGATTATAATCACAGCCGTATATATCCCCCCCCAAGCAGACACATCGATGGCTCTGAACGAACTTTATTTAACTCTTTGCAAACTGTAAACCATTTATCCGGAGGCTGCATTCATAGTAGCTGGGGATTTTAACAAAGCTAATCTGAAAGCAAGACTCCCTAAATTTTACCAGCATATCGATTGCGCAACCAGGGGTGGTAAAACCTTGGATCATTGTTACTCTAACTTCCGCGACGCATATAAGGCCCTGCCCCGCCCCCCTTTCGGAAAAGCTGACCACGACTCCATTTTGCTGATCCCTGCCTACAGGCAGAAACTAAAACAAGAGGCTCCCACGCTGAGGTCTGTCCAACGCTGGTCAGACCAAGCTGACTCCACACTCCAAGACTGCTTCCATCACGTGACTGGGACATGTTTTCGTATTGCGTCAGATGGAAATATTGACGAATACGCTGATTCGGTGTGCGAGTTCATTAGAACGTGCGTCGAAGATGTCGTTCCCATAGCAACGATAAAAACATTCCCAAACCAGAAACCGTGGATTGATGGCAGCATTCGCGTGAAACTGAAAGCGAACCACTGCTTTTAATCAGGGCAAGGTGTCTGGTAATATGTCCGAATATAAACAATGCAGCTATTCCCTCCGCAAGGCTATTAAACAAGCTAAGCGTCAGTACAGAGACAAAGTGGAATCTCAATTCAATGGCTCAGACACAAGAGGCATGTGGCAGGGTCTACAGTCAATCACGGACTACAAGAAGAAACCCAGCCCAGTCACGGACCAGGATGTCTTGCTCCCAGGCAGACTAAATCACTTTTGCCCGCTTTGAGGACAATACAGTGCCACTGACACGGCCTGCAACGAAAACATGCGGTCTCTCCTTCACTGCAGCCGAGGTGAGTAAGACATTTAAACGTGTTAACCCTCGCAAGGCTGCAGGCCCAGACGGCATCCCAGCCGCGCCCTCAGAGCATGCGCAGACCAGCTGGCCGGTGTGTTTACGGACATATTCAATCAATCCCTATACCAGTCTGCTGTTCCCACATGCTTCAAGAGGGCCACCATTGTTCCTGTTCCCAAGAAAGCTAAGGTAACTGAGCTAAACGACTACCGCCCCGTAGCACTCACTTCCGTCATCATGAAGTGCTTTGAGAGACTAGTCAAGGACCATATCACCTCCACCCTACCTGACACCCTAGACCCACTCCAATTTGCTTACCGCCCAAATAGGTCCACAGACGATGCAATCTCAACCACACTGCACACTGCCCTAACCCACCTGGACAAGAGGAATACCTATGTGAGAATGCTGTTCATCGACTACAGCTCGGCATTCAATACCATAGTACCCTCCAAGCTCGTCATCAAGCTCGAGACCCTGGGTCTCGACCCCGCCCTGTGCAACTGGGTACTGGACTTCCTGACGGGCCGCCCACAGGTGGTGAGGGTAGGCAACAACATCTCCTCCCGCTGATCCTCAACACGGGGCCCCACAAGGAGTGCGTTCTGAGCCCTCTCCTGTACTCCCTGTTCACCCACGACTGCGTGGCCATGCACGCTCCAACTCAATCATCAAGTTTGCGGACGACACAACAGTGGTAGGCTTGATTACCAACAACGACGAGACGGCCTACAGGGAGGAGGTGAGGGCCCTCGGAGTGTGGTGTCAGGAAAATAACCTCACACTCAACGTCAACAAAACTAAGGAGATGATTGTGGACTTCAGGAAACAGCAGAGGGAACACCCCTATCCACATCGATGGATCAGTAGTGGAGAGGGTAGCAAGTTTTAAGTTCCTCGGCATACACATCACAGACAAACTGAATTGGTCCACTCACACTGACAGCGTCGTGAAGAAGGCGCAGCAGCGCCTCTTCAACCTCAGGAGGCTGAAGAAATTCGGCTTGTCACCAAAAGCACTCACAAACTTCTACAGATGCACAATCGAGAGCATCCTGGCGGGCTGTATCACCGCCTGGTACGGCAACTGCTCCGCCCTCAACCGTAAGGCTCTCCAGAGGGTAGTGAGGTCTGCACAACGCATCACCGGGGGCAAACTACCTGCCCTCCAGGACACCTACACCACCCGATGTTACAGGAAGGCCATAAAGATCATCAAGGACATCAACCACCCGAACCACTGCCTGTTCACCCCGCTATCATCCAGAAGGCGAGGTCAGTACAGGTGCATCAAAGCTGGGACCGAGAGACTGAAAAACAGCTTCTATCTCAAGGCCATCAGACTGTTAAACAGCAATCACTAACATTGAGTGGCTGCTGCCAACACACTGTCATTGACACTGACCCAACTCCAGCCACTTTAATAATGGGAATTGATGGGAAATGATGTAAATATATCACTAGCCACTTTAAACAATGCTACCTTATATAATGTTACTTACCCTACAATATTCATCTCATATGCATATGTATATACTGTACTCTAGATCATCGACTGCATTCTTATGTCACTAGCCACTTTAACTATGCCACTTTGTTTACTTTGTCTACATACTCATCTCATATGTATATACTGTACTCGATACCATCTACTGTATGCTGCTCTGTACCATCACTCATTCATATATCCTTATGTACATATTCCTTATCCCCTTACACTGTGTATAAGACAGTAGTTTTGGAATTGTTAGTTAGATTACTTGTTGGTTATCACTGCATTGTCGGAACTAGAAGCACAAGCATTTCGCTACACTCGCATTAACATCTGCTAACCATGTGTATGTGACAAATAAAATTTGATTTGATTTGATTTGATTTGAACAAGGCAGTTAACCCACTGTTCCTAGGCTGTCATTGTAAATAAGAATCTGTCGTTCTGCCCCTGAACAAGGCAGTTAACCCACTGTTCCTAGGCTGTCATTGTAAATAATAATTTGATTTTAACTGACTTGCCTAGTTAAATAAATTATTTATTTTATACAGTGTTTTTTTCCTCATCTTTATCAAGGGTGCCAATAATTTTGGACCTGACTGTATGTCAATGCGTTTTCGCAAATACAACCAAAAATCCTTGGATGTTGAATGTCAGTATGGAAATATGACAACATGTAATATTGATAGAACACTGATTCACATTGTGTTTTTGCCTCGTGGGACAGTACAACTAATATTACACTTCAGTCCCTTAATCCTCTGGAGTGCAATATTACATTACCCTACTCTGCATGACACTCAGAGGACAAAATATTATGCTACATTACTGCTATATTAATCTATAGGAAATAGTGTTATTATTAATGATGACACAGAGGGAACTTAAAGTAATCAGCATTCCTCCTCTTACGGCTCTGTGGAACAGGTTATGACACTCTGTATGACAGAGTGATGGCAATACTGCATACAGTGTACTTCACTGCAACACAGGGTTCCAGTGGGATATGTATACTATGCAGCATCACAGTATCTACTGTAGCTATGCTGTGGGATTTGAGCTACGCTATACAGAGACATGGAATTCTATAGCATTACTGCAGTCCTTTTGGAAAACAACACTATTACGAGAGACTACTGTACTGGTGGAGGTTTTCTCATCAAAACCTCTACAGTGATGACAGGCATTTAATCAATTAAATGTGTTTTGTTAGATTGTAGTTCATTGATTCTTAAATGTCTGGTTTCTTAGGGAAATTCTACCTCTGAAGAATTTGACTGGTCCTAGTGATGAGGAATACACATTCTAAATATTCTAGGCAATGAATGAATAAATTAAGGAACAAAGAATTAATGAATGAATGTATGAATGGCTCAATGGCAGTTAGGATATTACTGTTCATGACAGTGAACGGAATGGAATAGAATTCTACTAGCGCTTTGTAGACTACAATAGTAGTTCATCACTCCAACCAGGCTCCAACAAGCCCATTCACTAACACACTACCAGATCTGATGGTTCTCCAACCAGCCTCCAACAAGCCCATTCACTAACACACTACCAGATCTGATGGTTCTCCAACCAGCCTCCAACAAGCCCATTCACTAACACACTACCAGATCTGATGGTTCTCCAACCAGCCTCCAACAAGCCCATTCACTAACACACTACCAGATCTGATGGTTCTCCAACCAGCCTCCAACAAGCCCATTCACTAACACACTACCAGATCTGATGGTTCTCCAACCAGCCTCCAACAAGCCCATTCACTAACACACTACCAGATCTGATGGTTCTCCAACCAGCCTCCAACAAGCCCATTCACTAACACACTACCAGATCTGATGGTTCTCCAACCAGGCTTAACAAGCCCATTCACTAACACACTACCAGATCTGATGGTTCTCCAACCAGCCTCCAACAAGCCCATTCACTAACACACTACCAGATCTGATGGTTTTCCAACCAGCCTCCAACAAGCCCATTCACTAACACACTACCAGATCTGATGGTTCTCCAACCAGCCTCCAACAAGCCCATTCACTAACACACTACCAGATCTGATGGTTCTCCAACCAGGCTTAACAAGCCCATTCACTAACACACTACCAGATCTGATGCAGCATTCTGCTGGCATGTTGCCTGTCACCATCCCAGTTCAGTGTGAAGCGGTTGGAGAGGTGTGAATGGCAGGATTTCACCTCCAGCAGTTTACCCATTGTAGACTGTACTGTAGTATAGGAGAAGACAGGAAATGAGTTTACCCATTGTAGACTGTACTGTAGTATAGGAGAAGACAGGAAATGAGTTTACCCATTGTAGACTGTACTGTAGTATAGGAGAAGACAGGAAATGAGTTTACCCATTGTAGACTGTACTGTAGTATAGGAGAAGACAGGAAATGAGTTTACCCATTGTAGACTGTACTGTAGTATAGGAGAAGACAGGAAATGAGTTTACCCATTGTAGACTGTACTGTAGTATAGGAGAAGACAGAAAATGAGTTTACCCATTGTAGACTGTACTGTAGTATAGCAGAAGACAGGAAATGAGTTTACCCATTGTAGACTGTACTGTAGTATAGGAGAAGACAGGAAATCAGTTTACCCATTGTAGACTGTACTGTAGTATAGGAGAAGACAGGAAATGAGTTTACCCATTGTAGACTGTACTGTAGTATAGGAGAAGACAGGAAATGAGTTTACCCATTGTAGACTGTACTGTAGTATAGGAGAAGACAGGAAATTATTTTACCCATTATAAACTGTACTGTGCTGGTAGTCTAGGAAAAGACATGGAATCTGGGGTGTATTTCTCTGAATGGAGCTGACTACTTTACAGATAATCAAATAACACATTTAATTTATACAGAGATTTACAGTGATTAACAGAAACCTGGTCCTAAATCCCCAAACTACAAGCATTGGCGCCAGACAGACGGTACACTACTGCTGCTCTGTGAAATATTGACCAAACTTTCAGTGAAGCAGACTTAGACTACACAGTAGTGTATCTTTCTATCAGTACACTACAACAACCTAATCAACATATAGAGTAGTACATTGAGTACCCTCTACAAGCAAGGACACTAGATGCACAAGAGGAATAGTGTAGGCTATAGGAATAGCAACAGAGCAAAGCATAAACACCTTAGTGGAATGAAATATGATGACAGGCCTAACAGTAATGGCTAAAGGCTCAGCACTGTAGAATATGTCTTGGCCAAGTAGTGATACAGTATGTGATCTACAGTATACCCACCTCTCTCCTTCTGCGTTTCTCTCTCTCTCTCCCTCTGTCTCCCTCTCTCCATCTCTCTTCCAACCCTATCCCTCTATCAGTCACACACACAGCACAGTTCCTCTCTTTTTCTATTACCCTCTCTCCCTCTCTCTCTGACTAGGACAGTCTCTCTCCATCTCTCTCTCCCTCCATCTTCCTCCCTTCTCCATTAGTGCTGAGCGATTTGTGCTTTTTGAGGTTGGTTCGGTTTCAGTTCGATTATTAAGAAGTAATCACAGTTTTCGATTTCAGTTTTGATTCTTTTTTAAATAACATGAAATGTATTATGAAATAATGACGTTACAATGATTTTAGATCTTTTTAATGGAAATCCCAAAGCTCAAAATAGTAAACATTAAATTGCAAAAACATTGAAAATATTTCATTGTCTCTGTCAGGTCCACATAACGTAGACATCAGTAGAAAAATAGGTGTAAATTCCTCTCCCATGCGGTCTATGTGGACTGTGTGTACCACAGGAGGTTGGTGGTACCTTAATTGGGAGGAACGGGTTTGTGGTATTGACTGGAGCGGAATAGCTGGAATGGTATCAAATATATCAAACACATGGTTTGCAGCCTCCTGTGGTTTGTCCCAAAAGTGGGAAGGCAGACGACAAGCTTAGGACCAAAATAAGCCCATAGAAAGGCATAGGGCTTATTTTGGACAGATTTTGGAGAGAGTAACACCTCTCACTCCGCCTCTTCCTCTCTGATCCGTCTCTGAGCCATAAAAAACTGGCTCAATGGATTATGGTCATTGCAGTTAATTACCACGTTTCTGGCTGAACTACCGTAGGTTGAATATTTGCTTCATGAAAACTCCCTTCACCCAGCATCCTACATAGTTCTTGACTTGATTTCTCAGATTTCTCTCGAGAATTATTCAATTTCTATCTACAGTAATTGAACCGAAAAGAAATTACGGTTATTCGTTCAGCACCACTCTTCATCTTTCATACTCTCTCATCTCATCTCTCTCATCTGGTCATGGCTCACATCAACACCATTATCCCTGAAACCCTACACCCACTCCAATTTGCATACCACCCTAACAGATCCACAGATGATACAATCTCTATTGCACTCCACAGTGCCCTTTCCCACCTGGACAAAAGGAACACCTATGTGAGAATGCTATTCATTGACTACAGCTCAGCATTCAGCATAGTGCCCTCAAAGCTCATCAATAAACTAAGGACCCTGGGACTGAACACCTGTCTCTGCAACTGGATCCTGGACCTCCTGACGGGCTGCCACCAGGTGGTAAGGGTAGGTAACAACACATTCGCCATGCTGATCCTCAACACAGGGGCCTCTCAGGGGTGCGTGCTCAGTCCCCTGTTGTACTCCCTGTTCACTCATGACGGCTAGGCACGACTCCAACACCATCATTAAGTTTGCCGATGACACAACAGTGGTAGGCCTGAACACCGGCAACAACGAGACAGCCTATATGGAGGAGGTCAGAGACCTGTCCGTGTGGTGCCAGGGCAACAACCTCTCCCTCAACGTGATCAAGACAAATGAGATGATTGTGGACTACAGGAAAAGGAGGACCGGGCACGCCCTCATTCTCATCGACGGGGCTGTAGTGGACGGGGCTGTTGGTGTCCACATCACCAACACACTAACATGGTCCAAGACAGTTGTGAAGAGGGCACGACAAAAGCTATTCCCCCCTCAGGAGACTGAAAAGATTTGGCATGGGTCCTCAGATCCTCAAAACGTTTTACAGCTGCACCATCAAGAGCATCCTGGTTGCATCACTGCCTGGTATGGGAACTGCTCGGCCTCCGACCGCAAGGCACTACAGAGGGTAGTGCGTACGGCCCAGTACATCACTGGGGTCAAGCTGCCTGCCATCCAGGACCTCTAGGCGGTGTCAGAGGAAGGCCCTAAAAATTGTCAAAGACTCCAGCCACCCTAGTCATAGACTGTTCTCTCTGCTACAGCAAGGCAAGTGGTACCGGAGCACCAAGTCTAGGTCCAGAGGCTTCTAAACAACTTCTACCCCCAAGCCATAAGACTCCTGAACATCTAATCAAATGGCTACCCAGACTCCCCCCCCACCCTTTCTTTTACACCGATGCTACTCTCTGTTATTATTTTTGCATAGTCACTTTAATAACTCTACCTACATGTACATACTACCTCAATTACCTCGACTAACACAATGACTCGGTACCGGTACCCCCTGTATATAGCCTCGCTATTGTTATTTTTCTGCTGTGCTTTAACTAATTGTTACTTTTATTTCTTATTCTTTTTAAACTGCATTGTTGCTTAGGGGCTTGTAAGTAAGCATTTCTCTGTATTGTTGTATTCGGCGCATGTGACTAATAACATTTGATTTGATTTGATCTCTCTCTTACACACACATGTGCATGCACGCCATGTATACACACACACACACACACTTTCACACACACACACACACACACACACACACACACACACACACACACACACACACACACACACACACACACACACACACACACACACACTAAACATACACACCCTGTCAGTCAAGACCTCAGGTTTGGCAGTGTGCTTGTTTAGGCCAAACACGTATACACATCATGGTAATCAATATTTCTCTCTTTCCTGCTCTCCCCCATATTTTATCCCTCCTCTCCTCTCTCCCTTCATTCCCTCTTTAGTCCCCTGTTTCCTCTCCTCTTCCCGTCCTCCTCTCACTCATATTCCCTCTATTTACCTTCTTTCAACAGACGACATTTCTACCCAGACGGCATTTCTACCCGTCTCTCTCTCTTTCTTTCACTGTCTGTCTTTCATTCCTCCAGTCCCTTCCTCCTGTCCTCTTTTTTTCACCTTCCTTATTTGTTCCAAAGGACTCGTCAGGGTCAAAGAACAGGCACTGTGAAATAGAGGGAGAGGAAGGGAGGGGACGGAGGGAGAAAGAGAGAATATCATGTCAGCAATGCCTGTTAATCAAAGAAATTGTGTTAGCACCTGAATTCATGAAAAACTGAGTGTGCGTGTTTTGCAGTGATCTTAATTGTTGTTATCATTCATGCAGTCCAATAACCACCTCCACCCCTATCTTTATCTCTGTCTGCTATTTACACTCTCCCTCTTTCCCTCTTCCTCGCTCTCTCTCTCTCCCTCTCTCTCCTCTCTCTCTCTCTCTCTCTCTCTCTCTCTCTCTCTCTCTCTCTCTCTCTCTCTCTCTCCCTCCCTCCTTTATATTTTCCTTCTCGCTCATATTGTTTCTACTCAGCCTGTAGCCTAAATAGCACCTATTTCATCTTCCCTCTCCCTCTGCCCCCACACCCCATCTTTTCCTCATCTCTCTCTCTCCATTGTTTGTTCCCCCTTGTCTATACCGTGTTGCTGTTCCAGTATTGCTCCAGCCAAAGCTAACTTATATTACCCCATGATTGGATTCAGAATCCATTACACTCTCTCCCCCTCTCCCTCTCGTTCTCCCTCCCCTGTGTCTCTCCATCCCTCTCTCTCTCTTTGCTTTACACCCTCTGTGTAGGCCATTCCTGATGTGAACAAACTTACAATTCTGAGTCTTCTAAACTCCCCTCTCTCGTTCTCTCTTTCTGTCTCTCTCTCTGTCTCTTTCTCTCTCATAGGCACCCTCTCACAGTGCGCTTTACAGCTTCGCCCCCGCCCCCCCCCCTCTGCCCCTCCCCCTTCCACGGTTGGTTGATCTATTGCAATGGTCGCAATACCCACCCTCTCTCTCCTATTGGCCCTGGCGGAGTGGGCAGGACTGGTCACGCCCTCCCCACACCTCTTGCTCCGCCCCCGGGAGCGGGAGAGAGACCCGGGGACTGTAATGAACTTCAACATCGCTGTGATCCACGCGGGGGCCAGCGTGCAGGTAGAGGCGGCGGCCGGGCCCGGGGGAAGGGTGCTCTACCCTGGGTTTGGTCGGGCACACAGCTCCCTGGGGGAGAGCGTGATCACCCAGTGGGGCTCTGCAAACGTCATCTGGCTCCAGGTGAGACCAGACTGTGCTGTTCTGGGGGGTAATGGTGATAATGGATCCATTCATTACAGCCTGAACCTTAACCTGACACTAATGGATTGGGCCAAATATAAGTACCATGTATTATGATTATTATAAGGGGAAAATGTAGGGATGTTGTGGTGGTGGTGGGGGGGGGGGGGGGGTCCAGGGAATACAGGGAGGGTGGAATAGGAAGGAAGACAGTGATGGATTCAAGGGTCAGAGCTGGCTTGTTTAGGGTTTAGAGTCATCATAGTAATGGAATAATGGATTCCATTCATCTAGGGCCCAATCCTTATCTGAGACACATGTTATATCCAACTCTATGTCATACTGTCAGTACTATAGATCTAGGACTTATAGGAGCCACAGTGCTAACCTGTAAGGTGAAGAGACGTCATGAACTTTATGTAACCGATAGCCTTGTCATTAAACTCTATGTAACCGATAGCCTTGTCATTAAACTCTATGTAACCGATAGCCTTGTCATTAAACTCTATCTAACCGATAGCCTTGTCATTAAACTCTATGTAACCGATAGCCTTGTCATTAAACTCTATGTAACATATAGCCTTGTCATTAAACTATTATGTAACCGATAGCCTTGTCATTAAACTATTATGTAACCGATAGCCTTGTCATTAAACTATTATGTAACCGATAGCCTTGTCATTAAACTATTATGTAACCGATAGCCTTGTCATTAAACTATTATGTAACCGATAGCCTTGTCATTAAACTCTATGTAACCGATAGCCTTGTCATTAAACTCTATGTAACCGATAGCCTTGTCATTAAACTATTATGTAACCGATAGCCTTGTCATTAAACTATTATGTAACCGATAGCCTTGTCATTAAACTATTATGTAACCGATAGCCTTGTCATTAAACTATTATGTAACCGATAGCCTTGTCATTAAACTCTATGTAACTGATAGCCTTGTCATTAAACTATTATGTAACCGATAGCCTTGTCATTAAACTCTATCTAACCGATAGCCTTGTCATTAAACTCTATCTAACCGATAGCCTTGCCATTAAACTCTATGTAACATATAGCCTTGTCATTAAACTCTATGTAACATATAGCCGTGTCATTAAACTCTATGTAACATATAGCCTTGTCATTAAACTCTATGTAACATATAGCCTTGGCATTAAACTATAACCGATAGCCTTGTCATTAAACTCGTATGTAACCAATAGCCTTGTCATTAAACTCTATGTAACCGATAGCCTTGTCATTAAACTCTATCTAACCAATAGCCTTGTCATTAAACTCTATGTAACCGATAGCCTTGTCATTAAACTCTATCTATCCGATAGCCTTGTCATTAAACTCTATCTAACCAATAGCCTTGGCATTAAACTATAACCGATAGCCTTGTCATTATACTCTATCTAACCAATAGCCTTGTCATTAAACTATAACCGATAGCCTTGTCATTATACTCTATCTAACCAATAGCCTTGTCATTATACTCTATCTAACCGATAGCCTTGTCATTATACTCTATCTAACCAATAGCCTTGGCATTAAACTATAACCGATAGCCTTGTCATTATACTCTATCTAACCAATAGCCTTGTCATTAAACCCTATCTAACCAATAGCCTTGTCATTAAACTCTATCTAACCAATAGCCTTGTCGTTAAACTCTATGTAACCGATAGCTTTGTCATTGAAATCTACCAGCTGTTCTGAATTTGCGATGCACCCGACTGACTATCCACATTTTAACGTGCAATAGGCCTTTGATTTGAACATTTGAAAAGTTTGGGTGAACTACTAGGCTGTTTGATTCCATTTCTATATGCTACAACCCTTTGGTTTCACTAATAACTATGTTGAAACGGAACCAAATCTGTTTCTGTCTTCAGTCCTTTTTAAACAGGATAGATGGGCTTTATGTTCGACCACGGTGTAGGTCTAATGTGATAGTCTTCCTATAACCAGCCTGGTCTACCACGGTGTAGGTCTAATGTGATAGTCTTCCTATAACCAGCCTGGTCTACCACGGTCTAGGTCTAATGTGATAGTCTTCCTATAACCAGCCTGGTCTACCACGGTCTAGGTCTAATGTGATAGTCTTCCTATAACCAGCCTGGTCTACCACGGTGTAGGTCAAATGTGATAGTCTTCCTATAACCAGCCTGGTCTACCACGGTGTAGGTCTAATGTGATAGTCTTCCTATAACCAGCCTGGTCTACCACGGTGTAGGTCTAATGTGATAGTCTTCCTATAACCAGCCTGGTCTACCACGGTGTAGGTCTAATGTGATAGTCTTCCTATAACCAGCCTGGTCTACCACGGTCTAGGTCTAATGTGATAGTCTTCCTATAACCAGCCTGGTCTACCACGGTGTAGGTCTAATGTGATAGTCTTCCTATAACCAGCCTGGTCTACCACGGTGTAGGTCTAATGTGATAGTCTTCCTATAACCAGCCTGGTCTACCACGGTCTAGGTCTAATGTGATAGTCTTCCTATAACCAGCCTGGTCTACCACGGTGTAGGTCTAATGTGATAGTCTTCCTATAACCAGCCTGGTCTACCACGGTGTAGGTCTAATGTGATAGTCTTCCTATAACCAGCCTGGTCTACCACGGTGTAGGTCTAATGTGATAGTCTTCCTATAACCAGCCTGGTCTACCACGGTGTAGGTCTAATGTGATAGTCTTCCTATAACCAGCCTGGTCTACCACGGTGTAGGTCTAATGTGATAGTCTTCCTATAACCAGCCTGGTCTACCACGGTCTAGGTCTAATGTGATAGTCTTCCTATAACCAGCCTGGTCTACCACGGTGTAGGTCTAATGTGATAGTCTTCCTATAACCAGCCTGGTCTACCACGGTCTAGGTCTAATGTGATAGTCTTCCTATAACCAGCCTGGTCTACCACGGTGTAGGTCTAATGTGATAGTCTTCCTATAACCAGCCTGGTCTACCACGGTGTAGGTCTAATGTGATAGTCTTCCTATAACCAGCCTGGTCTACCACGGTCTAGGTCTAATGTGATAGTCTTCCTATAACCAGCCTGGTCTACCACGGTCTAGGTCTAATGTGATAGTCTTCCTATAACCAGCCTGGTCTACCACGGTGTAGGTCTAATGTGATAGTCTTCCTATAACCAGCCTGGTCTACCACGGTGTAGGTCTAATGTGATAGTCTTCCTATAACCAGCCTGGTCTACCACGGTCTAGGTCTAATGTGATAGTCTTCCTATAACCAGCCTGGTCTACCACGGTGTAGGTCTAATGTGATAGTCTTCCTATAACCAGCCTGGTCTACCACGGTCTAGGTCTAATGTGATAGTCTTCCTATAACCAGCCTGGTCTACCACGGTCTAGGTCTAATGTGATAGTCTTCCTATAACCAGCCTGGTCTACCACGGTCTAGGTCTAATGTGATAGTCTTCCTATAACCAGCCTGGTCTACCACGGTGTAGGTCTAATGTGATAGTCTTCCTATAACCAGCCTGGTCTACCACGGTCTAGGTCTAATGTGATAGTCTTTCTATAACCAGCCTGAGTAGGCCTAGAACTCCATTCCTATTTTATTCAGAGTTTAGAGAAATGAATCGAATTGGAAAATAGCTATTATCAGGCTGGTTAATGTAATGCATGTCTGTGGAATTTAGAAAAAATCCACCCACACTCTGCCCCGCCCCACCTACTTAGCCAATCAGCAGCCGCTACTCAGTTGCAGTTGTGGCATACTGCATACTTTTTATTAAACGGTACAGTATGGAGTTTAAGTATGTAGTATGCTAGTATGGGTATAACCGACACCGCCAATGTGTTCACCATACTCATCATGGCTCCATGTCCAGATGAATGCCAGTAGTCCATCTTTACACCTGTCTGTCTCTGTGTTCTGTTCTATCACGCTCTTTGATTTCTCTCTCTCTCTCGTTGATAGTAGTGTTAAGTCAGTACACTGTACTGTCCCTTACTGTTGTTTATCTGCTTTCTCACGAAAAGTTTCACAATGTATTTCTCTATATATGTATTGTTGTTACCATGTGATCATGTGATCATGTGTCCTCTGTAGGTGAATGGCTGTAGTCCTCAGGTCATGTGTCCTCTGTAGGTGAAAGACTGTAGTCCTCAGGTCATGTGTCCTCTGTAGGTGAATGGCTGTAGTCCTCAGGTCATGTGTCCTCTGTAGGTGAAAGACTGTAGTCCTCAGGTCATGTGTCCTCTGTAGGTGAATGGCTGTAGTCCTCAGGTCATGTGTCCTCTGTAGGTGAAAGACTGTAGTCCTCAGATCATGTGTCCTCTGTAGGTGAATGGCTGTAGTCCTCAGGTCATGTGTCCTCTGTAGGTGAATGACTGTAGTCCTCAGATCATGTTGTAGTCTGTGTGTAATGCAGCTAACCTATCCCTGTCATGACTTCCTCTGTAGGTGAATGGCTGTAGTCCTCAGATCATGTTGTAGTCTGTGTGTAATGCAGCTAACCTATCCCTGTCATGACTTCCTCTTCAGGTGAATGACTGTAGTCCTCAGATCATGTTGTAGTCTGTGTGTAATGCAGCTAACCTATCCCTGTCATGACTTCCTCTGTAGGTGAATGGCTGTAGTCCTCAGATCATGTTGTAGTCTGTGTGTAATGCAGCTAACCTATCCCTGTCATGACTTCCTCTGTAGGTGAATGGCTGTAGTCCTCATATCATGGTGTAGTCTGTGTGTAATGCAGCTAACCTATCCCTGTCATGACTTCCTCTTCAGGTGAATGGCTGTAGTCCTCAGATCATGTTGTAGTCTGTGTGTAATGCAGCTAACCTATCCCTGTCATGACTTCCTCTTCAGGTGAATGACAGTAGTCCTCAGATCATGTTGTAGTCTGTGTGCAATGCAGCTAACCTATCCCTGTCATGACTTCCTCTGTAGGTGAATGACAGTAGTCCTCAGATCATGTTGTAGTCTGTGTGTAATGCAGCTAACCTATCCCTGTCATGACTTCCTCTTCAGGTGTATGGCTGTTGTCCTCAGATCATGTTGTAGTCTGTGTGTAATGCAGCTAACCTATCCCTGTCATGACTTCCTCTGTAGGTGAATGGCTGTAGTCCTCATATCATGTTGTAGTCTGTGTGTAATGCAGCTAACCTATCCCTGTCATGACTTCCTCTTCAGGTGAATGGCTGTAGTCCTCAGATCATGTTGTAGTCTGTGTGTAATGCAGCTAACCTATCCCTGTCATGACTTCCTCTGTAGGTGAATGGCTGTAGTCCTCAGATCATGTTGTAGTCTGTGTGTAATGCAGCTAACCTATCCCTGTCATGACTTCCTCTTCAGGTGAATAGCTGTAGTCCTCAGATCATGTTGTAGTCTGTGTGTAATGCAGCTAACCTATCCCTGTCATGACTTCCTCTGTAGGTGAATGGCTGTAGTCCTCAGATCATGTTGTAGTCTGTGTGTAATGCAGCTAACCTATCCCTGTCATGACTTCCTCTGTAGGTGAATGGCTGTAGTCCTCAGATCATGTTGTAGTCTGTGCGTAATGCAGCTAACCTATCCCTGTCATGACTTCCTCTGTAGGTGAATGGCTGTAGTCCTCAGATCATGTTGTAGTCTGTGTGTAATGCAGCTAACCTATCCCTGTCATGACTTCCTCTTCAGGTGAATAGCTGTAGTCCTCAGATCATGTTGTAGTCTGTGTGTAATGCAGCTAACCTATCCCTGTCATGACTTCCTCTGCAGGTGAATGGCTGTAGTCCTCAGATCATGTGTCCTCTGTAGGTGAATGACAGAGGTCCTCAGATCATCTGTCCTCTGTAGGTGAATGGCTGTAGTCCTCAGATCATGTGTCCTCTGTAGGTGAATGGCTGTAGTCCTCAGGTCATGTGTCCTCTGTAGGTGAATGGCTGTAGTCCTCAGGTCATGTGTCCTCTGTAGGTGAATGACAGTATTCCTCAGATCATGTGTCCTCTGTAGGTGAATGGCTGTAGTCCTCAGGTCATGTGTCCTCTGTAGGTGAATGACTGTAGTCCTCAGATCATGTGTCCTCTGTAGGTGAATGGCTGTAGTCCTCAGGTCATGTGTCCTCTGTAGGTGAATGACAGTAGTCCTCAGATCATGTTGTAGTCTGTGTGTAATGCAGCTAACCTATCCCTGTCATGACTTCCTCTTCAGGTGAATGGCTGTAGTCCTCAGATCATGTTGTAGTCTGTGTGTAATGCAGCTAACCTATCCCTGTCATGACTTCCTCTTCAGGTGAATGACAGTAGTCCTCAGATCATGTTGTAGTCTGTGTGTAATGCAGCTAACCTATCCCTGTCATGACTTCCTCTGTAGGTGAATGGCTGTAGTCCTCAGATCATGTTGTAGTCTATGTGTAATGCAGCTAACCTATCCCTGTCATGACTTCCTCTGTAGGTGAATGACAGTAGTCCTCAGATCATGTTGTAGTCTGTGTGTAATGCAGCTAACCTATCCCTGTCATGACTTCCTCTTCAGGTGAATGGCTGTAGTCCTCAGATCATGTTGTAGTCTGTGTGTAATGCAGCTAACCTATCCCTGTCATGACTTCCTCTTCAGGTGAATGACTGTAGTCCTCAGATCATGTTGTAGTCTGTGTGTAATGCAGCTAACCTATCCCTGTCATGACTTCCTCTGTAGGTGAATGGCTGTAGTCCTCAGATCATGTTGTAGTCTGTGTGTAATGCAGCTAACCTATCCCTGTCATGACTTCCTCTGTAGGTGAATGACAGTAGTCCTCAGATCATGTTGTAGTCTGTGTGTAATGCAGCTAACCTATCCCTGTCATGACTTCCTCTTCAGGTGAATGGCTGTAGTCCTCAGATCATGTTGTAGACTGTGTGTAATGCAGCTAACCTATCCCTGTCATGACTTCCTCTGTAGGTGAATGGCTGTAGTCCTCATATCATGTTGTAGTCTGTGTGTAATTTAGCTAACCTATCCCTGTCATGACTTCCTCTTCAGGTGAATGACAGTAGTCCTCAGATCATGTTGTAGTCTGTGTGTAATGCAGCTAACCTATCCCTGTCATGACTTCCTCTGTAGGTGAATGACAGTAGTCCTCAGATCATGTTGTAGTCTGTGTGTAATGCAGCTAACCTATCCCTGTCATGACTTCCTCTGTAGGTGAATGGCTGTAGTCCTCAGATCATGTTGTAGTCTGTGTGTAATGCAGCTAACCTATCCCTGTCATGACTTCCTCTTCAGGTGAATGACAGTAGTCCTCAGATCATGTTGTAGTCTGTGTGTAATGCAGCTAACCTATCCCTGTCATGACTTCCTCTGTAGGTGAATGGCTGTAGTCCTCATATCATGGTGTAGTCTGTGTGTAATGCAGCTAACCTATCCCTGTCATGACTTCCTCTTCAGGTGAATGGCTGTAGTCCTCAGATCATGTTGTAGTCTGTGTGTAATGCAGCTAACCTATCCCTGTCATGACTTCCTCTTCAGGTGAATGACAGTAGTCCTCAGATCATGTTGTAGTCTGTGTGCAATGCAGCTAACCTATCCCTGTCATGACTTCCTCTGTAGGTGAATGACAGTAGTCCTCAGATCATGTTGTAGTCTGTGTGTAATGCAGCTAACCTATCCCTGTCATGACTTCCTCTTCAGGTGTATGGGTGTTGTCCTCAGATCATGTTGTAGTCTGTGTGTAATGCAGCTAACCTATCCCTGTCATGACTTCCTCTTCAGGTGAATGGCTGTAGTCCTCAGATCATGTTGTAATCTGTGTGTAATGCAGCTAACCTATCCCTGTCATGACTTCCTCTTCAGATGAATGGCTGTAGTCCTCAGATCATGTTGTAGTCTGTGTGTAATGCAGCTAACCTATCCCTGTCATGACTTCCTCTGTAGGTGAATGGCTGTAGTCCTCAGATCATGTTGTAGTCTGTGTGTAATGCAGCTAACCTATCCCTGTCATGACTTCCTCTGTAGGTGAATGGCTGTAGTCCTCAGATCATGTTGTAGTCTGTGTGTAATGCAGCTAACCTATCCCTGTCATGACTTCCTCTGTAGGTGAATGGCTGTAGTCCTCAGATCATGTTGTAGTCTGTGTGTAATGCAGCTAACCTATCCCTGTCATGACTTCCTCTTCAGGTGAATAGCTGTAGTCCTCAGATCATGTTGTAGTCTGTGTGTAATGCAGCTAACCTATCCCTGTCATGACTTCCTCTGCAGGTGAATGGCTGTAGTCCTCAGATCATGTTGTAGTCTGTGTGTAATGCAGCTAACCTATCCCTGTCATGACTTCCTCTTCAGGTGAATGGCTGTAGTCCTCAGATGATGTTGTAGTCTGTGTGTAATGCAGCTAACCTATCCCTGTCATGACTTCCTCTTCAGGTGAATGACTGTAGTCCTCAGATCATGTTGTAGTCTGTGTGTAATGCAGCTAACCTATCCCTGTCATGACTTCCTCTTCAGGTGAATGGCTGTAGTCCTCAGATCATGTTGTAGTCTGTGTGTAATGCAGCTAACCTATCCCTGTCATGACTTCCTCTGTAGGTGAATGGCTGTAGTCCTCAGATCATGTTGTAGTCTGTGTGTAATGCAGCTAACCTATCCGTGTCATGACTTCCTCTTCAGGTGAATGGCTGTAGTCCTCAGATCATGTTGTAGTCTGTGTGTAATGCAGCTAACCTATCCCTGTCATGACTTCCTCTGTAGGTGAATGACAGTAGTCCTCAGATCATGTTGTAGTCTGTGTGTAATGCAGCTAACCTATCCCTGTCATGACTTCCTCTTCAGGTGAATGGCTGTAGTCCTCAGATCATGTTGTAGTCTGTGTGTAATGCAGCTAACCTATCCCTGTCATGACTTCCTCTTCAGGTGAATGACAGTAGTCCTAAGACTCTGCTGTCCCAGCTGTGTGACCTGCTGTCAGCGAGGCCCCTACAGGGCCTGGTCTACGAGGAGGAGAGGCCACCACCCACCGCCTGGGGACCCCTGGCCCCCATGTTAGAGTTTGTCTCTGCTCAGACTGGACTACCCATAGTGGCTGTAGGAGGAGGAGCAGGGCTGGGGAGGATGCAACAGGTATGGAGGTAGAGAGAGGTAGAGAGAGGTAGAGAGAGGTAGAGAGAGAGAGATAGAGAGAGAGATAGAGAGAGAGAGAGAGAGAGAGAGAGAGAGAGAGAGAGAGAGAGAGAAAATACAGAAATACACTATGGAAAAAGAAGGAACAGCATGTCAGAAATCAGCTCAATGCAATTGAAGAATCCATAGACTCTAACCACTTCTGGGAAAATTGGAAAACACTAAATAAACAACAACACGAAGAATTATCTATCCAAAATGGAGATGTATGGGTAAACCACTTCTCCAATCTTTTTGGCTCTATAACAAAGAATAAAGAGCAAAAACATATACCTGATCAAATACAGATCTTAGAATCAACTTATTAAAGACTACCAGAACCCACTGGATCCTCCAATTACTTTGAATGAGTTACAGGACAAAATAAAAACCCTCCAACCCAAAAAGGCCTGTGGTGTTGATGGTATCCTCAATGAAATGATCAAATATACAGACAACAAATTCCAATTGGCTATACTAAAACTCTTTAACATCATACTTAGCTCTGGCATCTTCCCCAATATTTGGAACCAAGGACTGATCACCCCAATCCACAAAAGTGGAGACAAATTTGACCCCAATAACTACCGTGGAATATGTGTCAACAGTAACCTTGGGAAAATCCTCTGCATTATTCTTAACAGCAGACTCGTACATTTCCTCAATGAAAACAATGTACCGTACAACAGACCATGTATTCACCCTGCACACCCTAATTGACAACCAAACAATCCAAAACAAAGGCAAAGTCTTCTCATGCTTTGTTGATTTCAAAAAACCCTTCGACTCAATCTGGCATGAGGGTCTGCTATACAAACTGATGGAAAGTGGTGTTGGGGGTAAAACATACGACATTATAAAATACATGTACACAAACAACAAGTGTGCGGTTAAAATTGGCAAAAAACACACACATTTCTTCACACAAGGTCGTGGGGTTAGACAGGGATGCAGCTTAAGCCCCACCCTCTTCAACATATATATCAACGAATTGGCGCGGGCACTAGAAAAGTCTGCAGCACCCGGCCTCCCCCTGCTAGAATCTGAAGTCAAATGTCTGCTGTTTGCTGATGATCTGGTGCTTCTGTCACCAACCAAGGAGGGCCTACAGCAGCACCTAGATCTTATGCACAGATTCTGTCAGACCTGGGCCCTGACAGTAAATCTCAGTAAGACCCAAATAATGGTGTTCCAAAAAAGGTCCAGTCACCAGGACCACAAATACAAATTCCATCTAGACACTGTTGCCCTAGAGCACACAAAAAACTATACATACCTTGGCCTAAACATCAGCGCCACAGGTAACTTCCACAAAGCTGTGAACGATCTGAGAGACAAGGCAAGAAGGGCATTCTATGCCATCAAAAGAAACATAAATTTCAACATACCAATTAGGATTTGGCTAAAAATACTTGAATCAGTCATAGAGCCCATTGCCCTTTATGGTTGTGAGGTCTGGGGTCCGCTCACCAACCAAGACTTCACAAAATGGGACAAACACCAAATTGAGACTCTGCACGCAGAATTCTGCAAAAATATCCTCCGTGTACAACGTAGAACACCAAATAATGCATGCAGAGCAGAATTAGGCCGATACCCACTAATTATCAAAATCCAGAAAAGAGACGTTAAATTCTACAACCACCTAAAAGGAAGCGATTCACAAACCTTCCATAACAAAGCTATCACCTACAGAGAGATGAACCTGGAGAAAAGTCTCCTAAGCAAGCTGGTCCTGGGGCTCTGTTCACAAACACAAACACACCCTACAGAGCCCCAGGACAACAGCACAATTAGACCCAACCAAATCATGAGAAAACAAAAATATAATTATTTAACACATTGGAAAGAATTAACAAAAAAACAGAGCAAACTAGAATGCTATTTGGCCCTACACAGAGAGTACATAGCGGCAGAATACCTGACCACTGTGACTGACCCAAAATTAAGGAAAGCTTTGACTATGTACAGACTCAGTGAGCATAGCCTTGCTATTGAGAAAGGCCGCCGTAGGCAGACATGGCTCTCAAGAGAAGACAGGCTATGTGCTCACTGCCCACAAAATGAGGTGGAAACTGAGCTGCACTTCCTAACCTCCTGCCCAATGTATGACCATATTAGAGAGACATATTTCCCTCAGATTACACAGATCCACAAAGAATTCGAAAACAAATCCAATTTTGAAAAACTCCCATATCTACTGGGTGAAATTCCACAGTGTGCCATCACAGCAACAATATTTGTGACCTGTTGCCACGAGAAAAGGGCAACCAGTGAAGAACAAACACCATTGTAAATACAACCCATATTTATGCTTATTTATTTTATCTTGTGTCCTTTAACCATTTGTACATTGTTAAAACACTGTATATATATATAATATATAACATTTGTAATGTCTTTACTGTTTTGAAACTTCTGTATGTGTAATGTTTACTGTTAATTTTTGTTGTTTTTCACTTTATATATTCACTTTGTATGTTGTCTACCTCACTTGCTTTGGCAATGTTAACACATGTTTCCCATGCCAATAAAGCCCTTGAATTGAATTGAATTGAATTGAATAGAGAGAGAGAGAGAGAGAGAGAGAGAGAGAGAATCAGGGTTAGAGAGAGATAATCAGGGTTAGAGAGAGAGAATCAGGGTTAGAGAGAGAGAATCAGGGTTAGAGAGAGAGAGAGAGAGAGAGAGAGAGAGAAACAGGGTTAGAGAGAGAGAGAGAGAATCAGGGTTAGAGAGAGAGAATCAGGGTTAGAGAGAGAGAATCAGGGTTAGAGAGAGAATCAGAGTTAGAGAGAGAGAATCAGGGTTAGAGAGAGAATCAGAGTTAGAGAGAGAGAATCAGGGTTAGAGAGAGAGAATCAGGGTGAGAGAGAGAGAATCAGGGTTAGAGAGAGAGAATCAGAGTTAGAGAGAGAGAGAGAGAGAATCAGGGTTAGAGAGAGAGAGAATCAGGGTTAGAGAGAGAGAGAGAGACTCAGGGTTAGAGAGAGAGAGAGAGAGAGAGAGAATCAGGGTTAGAGAGAGAGAGAGAGAGAATCAGGGTTAGAGAGAGAGAGAGAGAATCAGGGTTAGAGAGAGAGAGAGAATCAGGGTTAGAGAGAGAGAATCAGGGTTAGAGAGAGAGAGAGAATCAGGGTTAGAGAGAGAGAGAATCAGGGTTAGAGAGAGAGATAATCAGGGTTAGATAGAGAGAGAGAGAGATAGAATCAGGGTTAGAGAGAGAGAGAGAATCAGGGTTAGAGAGAGAGAATCAGGGTTAGAGAGAGAGAATCAGGGTTAGAGAGAGAATCAGGGTTAGAGAGAGAGAGAATCAGGGTTAGAGAGAGAGAATCAGGGAGAGAGAGAGAGAATCAGGGTTAGAGAGAGAGAGAATCAGGGTTAGAGAGAGAGAGAGAGAGAGAGAGAGAGAATCAGGGTTAGAGAGAGAGAGAGAGAGAGAATCAGGGTTAGAGAGAGAGAGAGAATTAGAGAGAGAGAGAGAGAGAGAGAGAGAGAGAGAGAGAGAGAATCAAGGTTAGAGAGAGATAATCAGGGTTAGAGAGAGAGAGAGAGATAGAATCAGGGTTAGATAGAGAGAGAGAGAGAGAGAGAGAGAGAGAATCAGGGTTAGAGAGAGAGAGAGAGAGAGAGAGAGAGAGAGAGAATCAGGGTTTAGAGAGAGAGAGAGAATCAGGGGATATATAGAGAGAGAGAGAGAGAGAGAGAGAGAGAGAGAGAGAGAGAGAGAGAATCAGGGTTAGAGAGAGAGAGAGAGAGAGAGAGAGAGAGAGAGAGAATCAGGGTTATAGAGAGAGAGAGAGAGAGAGAGAGAGAGAGAGAGAGAGAGAGAGAATCAGGGTTAGAGAGAGATAATCAGGGTTAGAGAGAGAGAATCAGGGTTAGAGAGAGAGAATCAGGATTAGAGAGAGAGAGAGATAGAAACAGGGTTAGAGAGAGAGAGAGAATCAGGGTTAGAGAGAGAGAATCAGGGTTAGAGAGAGAGAATCAGGGTTAGAGAGAGAATCAGAGTTAGAGAGAGAGAATCAGGGTTAGAGAGAGAATCAGAGTTAGAGAGAGAGAGAGAGAGAATCAGGGTTAGAGAGAGAGAATCAGGGTTAGAGAGAGAGAATCAGGGTTAGAGAGAGAGAATCAGAGTTAGAGAGAGAGAGAGAGAGAATCAGGGTTAGAGAGAGAGAGAGAATCAGGGTTAGAGAGAGAGAGAGAGACTCAGGGTTAGAGAGAGAGAGAGAGAGAATCAGGGGGTTAGAGAGAGAGAATCAGGGTTAGAGAGAGAGAGAGAGAGAATCAGGGTTAGAGAGAGAGAGAGAGAATCAGGGTTAGAGAGAGAGAATCAGGGTTAGAGAGAGAGAGAGAGAATCAGGGTTAGAGAGAGAGAGAATCAGGGTTAGAGAGAGAGATAATCAGGGTTAGATAGAGAGAGAGAATCAGGGTTAGAGAGAGAGAGAGAATCAGGGTTAGAGAGAGAGAATCAGGTTAGAGAGAGAGAGAGAATCAGGGTTAGAGAGAGAGAGAGAGAGAGAATCAGAGTTAGAGAGAGAGAGAGAATCAGGGTTAGAGAGAGAGAATCAGGGTTAGAGAGAGAGAATCAGGGTTAGAGAGAGAATCAGGGTTAGAGAGAGAGAGAGAGAATCAGGGTTAGAGAGAGAGAATCAGGGTTAGAGAGAGAGAGAGAATCAGGGTTAGAGAGAGAGAGAGAGAATCAGGGTTAGAGAGAGAGAGAATCAGGGTTAGAGAGAGAGAGAATCAGGGTTAGAGAGAGAGAGAGAGAATCAGGGTTAGAGAGAGAGAGAGAATCAGGGTTAGAGAGAGAGAGAGAGAGAGAGAGAGAGAGAGAGAGAATCAGGGTTAGAGAGAGAGAGAGAATCAGGGTTAGAGAGAGAGAGAATCAGGGTTAGAGAGAGAGAGAATCAGGGTTAGATAGAGAGAGAGAGAGATAGAATCAGGGTTAGATAGAGAGAGAGAGAGAGAGAGAGAGAGAGAGAGAGAGAGAGAGAGAATCAGGGTTAGAGAGAGAGAATCAGGGTTAGATAGAGAGAGAGAGAGAGAGAATCAGGGTTAGAGAGAGAGAGAGAGAGAGAGAGAGAGAGAGAGAGAATCAGGGTTAGAGAGAGAGAGAGAGAGAGAGAGAGAGAGAGAGAGAGAGAGAGAGAGAGAGAATCAGGGTTAGAGAGAGAGAGAGAGAGAGATAATCAGGGTTAGATAGAGAGAGAGAGAGAGAATCAGGGTTATAGAGAGAGAGAGAGAGAGAGAGAGAGAGAGAATCAGGGTTAGATAGAGAGAGAGAGAGAGAGAGAGAGAGAGAGAGAGAGAGAGAGAGAATCAGGGTTATAGAGAGAGAGAGAGAGAGAGAGGAGGGAGATAGAGAGAGAATCAGGGTTAGATAGAGAGAGAGAGAGTTAGAGAGATAGAGAGAGAGAGAGAGAGAATCAGGGTTAGATAGAGAAATCTCTGGTAGGATTATGTGGATGATCTTGTCACCTGGTCTCACTCAGCAGGCTTCACAGACCTTACACCCGTGTCTCCCTCTCGCTCTTTCTCTCTCGCTCCCTCTCTCTCTCTTTCTCTCTCTATCTCTCTTTCTCTCTCTCCCCTCCATCTCTCTCTCCCCTCCATCTCTCTTCCTACATATCTCACTCTCCCCTCCATCTCACTCTCCCCTCCTTCTCTCTCTCCCCTCCATCTCTCTCTCCCCTACCCTCCATCTCTATCTCCCCTCCATCTCTCTCTCCCCCCTCCATCTCTCATTTAGACTGGTTAGAACTGGATGGATGGGGAGGTTAAATAATCAATTTCAATTCAGTCAATTCATGAAGTACTTGAACAGTATTCCAGAACTGTATTTCAATTTATCTCTTGAAGTGACTGAGAATTGACCATAATCCTGGGATGGATACGGGGATGAGGAATGCTCAGAATGATGATTGGTAGCTGCTGGAGGGCGGACAGGGGTCTGGGCTGGGATAGGGATTAGGTATGGGTGTGGGGGATTGGTTGGGGTATAGGGGTTGGGGTAAACACTCTCAGAAAAAAAGTGCTATCTAGAACCTATAAGTGTTATTCATCTGTCCCCATTGGAGAACCCTTTGAAGAAAGGGTTCCAGGTAGAACCCATAAGAGTTCAATTTAGAACCCTTTCCACAGAGGGAATCCAAAAGAGTTCTACCTGGAACCAAAAATAGTTCTACCTGGAACCAAAAAGGGTTATTCTATGGGGTCAGCCGAAGAACCCTTTTGGAACCCTTTTTTCTAAGAGTTGGGTATGGATATAGGGGTTGGGTTGGGGTTAGGTTGAGGTATAGGGTTGGTGTTTGTGTTGGGGTATAGGGTTTGGGTTGGTTCTGGGTATAGGGGTTGGGTTTGGTATAGGGGTTGAGGTTAGATTGAGGTATACTGTTGGGGTATAGGGATTGGGTTGGGGTTGGGGTATAGGGGTTGGGTTGGTGTTGGGGTATAGGGTTGGTTTTGGTGTTGGTGTTGGGTTGGTTTTGTGGTATAGGGGTTGGTGTTGGGGTATAGGGTTGGTGTTGGGGTATAGGGGTTGGGGTAT
Organism: Oncorhynchus nerka; assembly: GCF_034236695.1. Lineage (NCBI taxonomy): Eukaryota > Metazoa > Chordata > Actinopteri > Salmoniformes > Salmonidae > Oncorhynchus > Oncorhynchus nerka. The sequence continues at coordinate 25,604,593 of NC_088409.1, forward strand.
ACGGTTGGTGTTGGGGTATAGGGATTGGGTTGGGGTTGAGGTATAGGGGTTGGGTTGCTGTATGGGGGTTGGGGTATAGAGTTAGTGTTGGGGTGTACGGGTTGGGTTGGTGTTGGGGTATAGGGATTGGGTTGGGGTTGGGGTAGGGTTGCTGTATGGGGGTTGGGTTGCTGTATGGGGGTTGGGGTATAGAGTTGGTGTTGGGGTGTACGGGTTGGGTTGGTGTTGGGGTATAGGGTTGGTTTTGTAGCTAGAAAAAACAACACCAATACATTTGTTTTCACAAATAACTGTTTTACTCCTGAGGAATGCATTCAAACATCTTTGATGAGCTTCCTTTGAAGAACCTTTGAGCTTCACACATTACATTTACATTACATTTAAGTCATTTAGCAGACGCTCTTATCCAGAGCGACTTACAAATTGGTGCATTCACCTTATGACCTCACACACACACACACACACACACACACACACACACACACACACACTCCCATATAAATGTAATCCAAATCTGTGGAAAAGACTAGTTCCAGCGGTCATTGGAGACTTCACTCAACAATCATATTCTGTAGCCTGCAGTCACACTATCCCTGCAGCCGTCCCATGAAAACTTCAACCCCCAGTATGCCACCTCACCCTGAACACACACAGGATAGTCATGGGAGTTGTAGTTCTTTGTAGGGATGGCCTGCTTTCTTTATTTGAACCTTTATTCAACTAGGCAAGTCAGATAAGAACAAATCCTTATTTTCAATGACTGCCTAGGAACAGTGGGTTAACTGCCTTTTCAGGGGCAGAACGACAGATTTGTACCTTGTCAGCTCGGGGGTTTGAACTTGCAACCTTCCGGTTACTAGTCCAACGCTCTAACCACCAGGCTACCCTGCCACCCTTTAACTGCTCTCTAAACTCCGGATAGAAGTTGCCCGTAGGAATACAGTGCATTCGGAGAGTATTCAGACCCCTTGACGTTTTCCACATTTTGACACGTTACAGCCTTATTTTATAATGGATTAAATAGGGTTTTTTCCCTCATCGATCTACACACAATACCACATAGTGACTAAGCAATTTTGAGTCTTATAGCTGAAGGGTCTGAATAAGGTATTTCTGTTTTTTTATTTTTTTTATAAATGTGTAAAATTCTAAAAACATGTGTGTAGATTTTGATGAGGCACATTTTTTATTGAATCCATTTGATAAAAAAGCTGTAATGTAACGAAATGTGGACAATATCAACGGGTCTGAATATTTCAGAAGGCAGTGTAGATCCTTACCTTAAAGACATCATCCCCTGCTAGATCTGGATTGATGAATGTTTAGAATACTTCACAAATAGTTCATGGGTTAGGGATTGTGATAAAATGGCATGTTAACATATTTGCTATTCATATATTAATTGGGATCAATTTACCAGTGAGGCTTATTCTAAACACCTTTGGGCTGCATTCTGGCTCTGGGCAGAGTTTACCCATAGACACATATCTACACTGTAGGATCAGTTTACCCAACCCAAATCCTGACCATAATCCTAACCAAATCAGAACCCCAGAAAAGCCCTTCATCCTCAATGCTGGGTTGTGTTCAGAAGGTGTAAAACGGCAGAAAACGCTGTGAAACGGAGGTGTTACAGGGGTTCCGTTCAGTGATAAAAAAAACAACAGCAATGTGTTGAACTGTTTTGAAGTGGAGAAGGTGCTCTACTGAACGTGACCTCCTAGAGGAAAGCTGATGTTGTGCTTCCTGTTTGGCAGCGTTCTGTCCCGTGTGCTTGCCTGTGTCTATAGAACTTTAAGGTGTGCTCCCCTACTGCAGGAGTCAGGCTCCATCTTCCTCCAGTTCAGCTCTCCACCAGCCTCCAGCTGGAGGTCATCTTCAAAATGACTAGATAAATAACGACTGGACCATTTTCTCAGTGGTGTCCACCCGTCACCATGGCTACCAGGACTTCCTGTCGGTGGTGGACGGCCTGACGGACGGCTCGTTCATCGGCTGGGAGAAGAAGAGCGTGGTCATGCTGAACGTGACGGACGACCCGGGAGGGGCACGCACGCGTAGGCTGCTCAAGGAGAACGAGGCGCAGGTGAGACTAGGGGGAGGGAGGGGGAGGGAGGTGGAGCAAAAGGGGGAGGAAGTGTTACTGAGTGGCCATGAGACTCCATGTGGCTGGCTGGGTGAAATATTTTTAAAATATAATTGGCTGGGTTCCTCCTCCTTCTTCCTCTCTCCCTCTGTCCCTGTGGCTCTCCTCTCTCTCCTCTATCCCTCTGTTCTTTAATTCCCTCCTTCATGACTTTAGTGTGTGCCCTTTCTTTTTCTCTCCCTGTGTTTCGTCTT